>NC_043744.1:2610616-2713319 GCF_004337985.1 Pyricularia pennisetigena
ATATGGCGTGTTAATTGTGACTCTCGAACCGGCAATAAGGCTTCGCAGCGCACCGCTCGTTGAGTTTCTGGTCTGTTTCCGGATTCGCACAGCTACCCCCGGCTCGACACGTATTCGTGTGCGCCTCTAGGAACATCCTGACTCACCACCCCATGCACCCTCCCTGGGTGGGGATTAGACGATTCTAATGGGCCGGTCACTGTGAAGCACTGCGCGATTGAGGCCTCGCGGGTCTATCCTTTCATGCTTGCATGATTTAGAGTTTTCGGTCTCCGGTGGTAGCAACCAGAAACTCTTTGGACAAGGATGATCTTTATGCGATTTCTCCGTGGTTTTCCAACTTGGCCTGCCGGATATGAGATAAATTGTCCGGTGCTCGATGCCGGATAACCCATGAGCGGCCAGGTTTCTAGCTGGAGAAGGTATGAAGGAACCCGAAAAGGCGGAGATCAAAGTTTCACTACAGCCAAGCTTTGTTGAGCCAAAAAAAAATGAAGAAGCAGGCATGTCGCTGCTCGGAAGCAAAACCGATCAAAATGATATCGAGTGGCATTACCCAAAGGACGCTGAAACAAGAAGCGTTAAAACATTTTCATACAGCTTGAAGTCCCATACTTCAGCCCTTTAAGTAATAAAGATCCGCAAACGTCTTTGTAGATCAACCTCTGTTCGTCTACATGCGCTCCTGACCTGACCTTCGGCAGCCTGGTACTATTCACATCACATCCGCTCTTAGGCCCATCACAAACTGGACGCCAGAAAAGAAAATGTACATGACAAGTCTGATGAGCCATGGCGTTCCGGCAGCGCAGCCGCGATGGCTCACTGGCGTCAAGATTGCCATGATTCTCCTCTCACTCGTTATCGTGGGGCTCTCTGCGTTTGCTATTACCATCATCAAAACCTTTGGCGATCGCCGGTTCGCCGGCCCCGGCTCTGCAGCCTTGTTCATCTTCACTGTAGGTATATTGGGTTGTTATGTCCACGGATACCTGCTGTTTCCAGTCCCATTGAGTGTGGCCATGCACACCTTCCTGGGATACTACTTACTAACACCACCCGCTTCCATCACAGGCCGTCAAAACTGTGGTGCTGTACGTCTTTGCCCTCGTGGTAGAGAAGAAGGTGCCTCGTTTCTTCTTCCGCATCCTCTTTGTTGTCTCGTACGGGTTCAGCGTCTTTTTCTGGATCGCCACCTGGGTGTTTGGTATCAGAATCACGCGGTTTTGGTTCGTCGCTGCGAGTAGGTTCACCGACACCAGCCGGTTTGGTGACCTCGGCGCGAGACTCAAGAAAGAGGGCGCTGTCATGGCTGCGGTCACGGCCATTTCACTTGTCGTGTCGTGAGTCTTTTCCTTGTCCATCTCCTGCTCACCGTCCTAAAGCAGTAAAAAGTCATTAACCTGTGGACCTGACAACTTTCTGACCACACTCTTTCCCCCAGGATCTTGACACTCGTCCATATGATATTCTTCGTCAAGGCCTGCAGAAGGGAGGGGCCAGCAGGGCCCTACGCCCAGCAGGCCGAGCTGGGTCAGTTCCCATACAAAGAAAATGGTCAGCAGGGGCCGCCGATGCCTCCCCAGCAGTACCCGTACTATCCCCAGCCGGTATACGGCCAGCAACAGCCCATGTATCCTCCACCGCCACCAGGACAGCAGCAAATGTATCCCCCACCACCGGGCCAGTACCCACCGGGGCAATACCAGCCTCCTCCCCATCAAGCAACACAGTGAGAGCGGGGATAACATACGTTATCAGGATCAGAATGCTATTTATGTTGGTCCTACAGGAACGGATTGACGAGAGAGCTGGGAGGGTGCTGCATGTAACAAAATCCCAAAGAACCTTGTTGACTGATAGTCAGCATCATGAGTGTGAGGTTCTCAGTTCTGTTCTGAAAATACACGAAATTACGATGACCCCAAAGTGTGGTTCAAACATGGACTGATGAAGCTGACGAGAGCGATTGTTGAGCAACATGACAAATCTTCGGCCCTGTGAATCGGACTCGCTGCGACTACTAACTAGGCTTGATTTCAGGCTGAGATCTTGGGAGCAGTCACTGCTTTAACGGAAGCAACTAAACAACACTGTGGTACAGCAATGTCAATTCACACATCCTATTCGAATGTGACAAGCCAAGCGCCACAAGGCTGGAAATATGGTGGTGAGAGTGGCTTGCGTGCTTGTGGTGGTGATGGAGCTAGTGCTGTTGCCTAAATCTCTGGCTGAGTTACCAATGTGAACCAGAGCTTGAGCTACGTTTTCGGTGTCAAGGTAGTGAAAGTTGCGGTTTGGTAGATACGGAGAGATGCTCTGGTCGATGGACAAGTTTACAGAACTGGTGTCTCCTCATTGCAAAATTCTAGTGGTGAGTGGTGACAGGACATGTGTATCTTTGGGAAGACGGGTTGTTGCAGGGACCTGGTCATAGGCGAGTAACAAGCAACAGGACTTGGTTGGGGAATGCCTATGTCTCCAAATTGGTGACACGGAGCTTGGCTGCGTTTGCAAATGCGCTACACTCCATCATCTAGCCAACTCACCCTCTTCGCTTCGGCAAGTTACAAAATTAAATAAATCCAAACTTTTATGGTGTTTGAGGCCAAAAACATGGTTTACATCTCACTCTGCACGCAGGCGTGTCTAGTAAAGGTGATTCCGGGGTGATCGTTTTGTCGTTACGTCAGAACCGGAGAATGGCGAAGACACACCGAAATATATTAATACCTTTTGTTTCCGTCACTCCCGACCTTGGTCTACTTTCCTTGTGATCGATATACCATCTCTCATATTCCACTATTTTACTTTACCGTTTTGTCCCTTTTTTCTTTTTTTTTTTCTTTTTTTAATTTCTCCTTTGCGATTACTGCCTTTTCATAATCATATATGTATTTGGTCACCTCCATCAAAACAGCTCGTCGCTGCGCGATTTTTAAGCCTACCCCGGGACATAATGTTGATTGTTAGACGCATGTAAGCTTACAGCCATGAATACCAGCTACAGAATGCTTTCTTGCTTAATGCTGCCTCGTAGACTTGGATAATTCTGTGTTGCAAGTCCTACATGTTCCCCTCAAGGTTTACTACAGCAACGTTTTTGGGTAAGTCAATAACAAAACAAGGGTTACCGAAAACATGGTACGATATTGAGAGAGCACTAAAAATGCTCGAGAATTCAAAAAGGGTCGAGCAACTGCTGACAAATTATTCTTTGCTTCAATATCCGCTAGATGCGGGCTTTGAGGAGCGCTGCATTTGGTCCGACATCTAGAGCATGCAGGCAGCCGGGGTTACCGTGTGCCGACAAGACCGCTGTTTTGCACAGCAAAGACAATTTAGCCTTTGGCTCCCTTCCGTTAATTCTGCCAGATACCGGGTTTGCCAGATAGCTCTTGCTCAGTGAGCTATGACGGCCATTCGGAGCGGTCAGAGGAAGAGCTATATCCTCCCCTGCACTTTACTACCGAGTCCTCTTAAGCGACGTACAGGGAGCTTCCGCAGTGGTCCAGATTGCAACACCAACTAACTCACCTACCTGGAAACACTAAGCAGAGAGTCGTCAGGTATCACTGAGCTATCAACACAAGTTGCGGAATGCACGAACGTTGATCAGTTCACTATAATTCTAAAGCATCCATCTAAAAATATGGCCCGGTACAATGCAAGCGAGAAAAAAAAAACACACCTTGCTAAAGAGCAAAAGAAAACAGACTCTATAGACGATTCTTTCTTATCCTCAGCTATAGAAGCATGCTGAGAAATCAAAGCCATACTCCTTTCGAAATGCCGACCAACCCAAGAAAATCCTGGGTCCCCGTTGATGCAAGGCCTTGCCCGACAAAAAGGTCAGAAGGCTGCCTCGATGTTCAAGTGCAAGACAAAAAAAAAGAGTCGGGTCCCGATCAGAGCAAAAAGAAAACATATATCGAGTAAAAGTGCTCGACAGAACAAGAACGAAGCTAGAGCAAACTTAAAGGTGAGGTATTCATAGGTCAAGAGATCATAAAAAAAAGGGGGCGCTGACCACCCCCATCTCAACGGCAAAAGAAAAGACGATGGTCAAGTGAAGATCAAACACATCCCAGAGGGGAGTTGATCGCCAAATCAAAAGCAGCTCACACACCAATAAACCTCGCCAACTGGCTACTGAGCTGCGTAATCTTGGCGTGGGCAAGCTCGAGCTCGGCGCTGAGACACTTATTCTTCTCCTTCTCGAGCTCACACTCCTGGAGGGCACGATCACGGTCCTCGACTTTCTTGCGGCGCGACTTGGCGGCGGCAGCGTTGTTGATCTGGCGTCGCTTGTAGTTTTTGGCCTGCTGCAGCTTGCGGTTGGCTTCACTCGTCATCTTCTTCTCCTCGGCAGTCATGCCTTCCGGGTAGTACAGCGGCGCGAGCTGTCGCGTCTCGAGCTTGCGCAGCTCGTCCTCGGTCAGCGAGTTGATCCAAGGGGCCCACGTGTGCCAAGTCCTCGGCTGGTCGGCAGATGGCGGTGGGATCTTGAAGCCATTGCTGTTGCTGTTGCTGTTGCTGTTGCTGTTCTTGCTCGAAGGCGCTCGAATGGACGGCATCTTGGATACCCTGCTGGGGAGGCGGGTCCTAGTGGGTGGCTTCAGGGGTGTGGCTGGGAGCTCGAAAGGCTGACAGGGAGGTGTCGATGGTGCCATGAAGGTAGAGGCTGTGGTGGGAGTGATTTGCGATGACAGTGTGTTGAAGTCAAAGCCTGAGCCGAGATCGCCCATGGGGGTTTGTGCCATGATCGAGGGCATTTGCTCTGCCATGGTGTTGAAGTCAAGAATGGGACCGAGACCCTCGAGCTCACTCGGTAGGGAGTACTGAGGTGCCATCATGACCCCGGCTTGGGTGCTCATGGCCAGTGTCGAAATATCGGCGCAGGCTTGGTTCATGTTGAGGTCGTAGCTTGACAGCGGTTGGCACTCCGGACTGGGTGTCATGGCCTGGACGCCATTGATACAAGCACCTGCCCAATCATCCAAGTTGATATTGCCTTCAGGTTTCAGAGTCAGTCAAAGACAATAGTCGACTTTCAATTGCCTCGAATAAGAGGAAAGTGGGTCACTGGAAACCTACAATCAGGAGCTGGTGTCATCTCTATCGCGGCACTGGATCGAGGAAACAGCAGGCCACCTTGTCCTGCTGCAGTCATGGTGTACTGCCCGACCGGGGAAGAAGTGTTGCTGCTGCCCGAGGCAAAAGACATGGTTGCTTGGACTTCTTAACTAGGGCGATTTGATGTGTCCAGGGTATAAAGAGGTGGAACGATTGTTGCAGAAGGGGGTAACGCTTGAAGTTTGTGAAGAATCTTGAGTCGATGAACGTGCTTGAGATTTGGACTTTAGATGTCGTTATTTCTTATCTTGAAAAATGGAAAAGTCTTCAAATCCCAAGCTGGATTTACTTGGGTGAATGCGGGATTCTTATAGACGCAGGAAATGCGAGTGACGGACAGACAGATCCACTAGCGGGCCTCAAACAGTGGTCATCCATTTGCATCTGAAGTTGATTCTAACTATTGTTCTGTGAATAGCTTCAAAAGACTTCAATCAACGCTGAATAACAATAGCAGCTCCACTCGTGCAGTGCTGCGTGTAGACCTGGGGGGGGGGATTGAAGTCCTAAACCCCGTGGGGAGGCTGGACTGGCAGTCTCCGCAATGTGGAAGGATCTGGGGATCTGGTTGGTCAGGCGAGCCTACAAATATCGTCCTGTTTTTTTCTGGATGTCTTGTGGTGGCAGAGATGTCTGTCGACTGCGTTTGCTCAGTGGGCCAGGGACAAATAGGA
Organism: Pyricularia pennisetigena; assembly: GCF_004337985.1. Classification (NCBI taxonomy): domain Eukaryota; kingdom Fungi; phylum Ascomycota; class Sordariomycetes; order Magnaporthales; family Pyriculariaceae; genus Pyricularia; species Pyricularia pennisetigena. Next base: position 2,616,427 of record NC_043744.1, read on the forward strand.
TGGAAAATAGGAGGCAAACAAGTGTGGGTACAGGCACAATAGTTGAATAGAGGAAGCATTGCGCTCTGGTTGGTTGAATGAGATAGCATTCTGTGTCATTTTTATGGTATTCAAAGTTGTAATTCAAAATGAAAGAGATCAAGTTGACGAGTTGACATGTGGGATTCCAAAACCACAGACAGGTGAGAGAGATACAGGAGTGGCCCCATCCCTGGCATTTCACGGCAGAGGTATATCTATCTATCCATGGAACTAGCTTTGCCAGAGTGAACAGCAACATCGGGACTATTTAGAGTGGGCCAGAATAAGTTGCAGACTTTACATTGTTTATCGGAGAGAAGTGAAAAATGGGTTTAATAGAATGTCGCATGAAATCCGAAGCAATGGTGAGATTGTCGTCTGCCTCATTTGGCCTTGTAAGTCAACTTTCACACCGCTCTGGCAGAATGGCAACTAAAAGACTGGGCAATTAACTTGGTCATGGTCAGGGGCCACTTACCGCACCCCGCCCCAACTTTCGTTGATTGGTCTCGACGCGTCGCGACTCTTACGCATCTCCCATGTCCCTCCCCTACCAAATAATTAATTATTGATTCTAGTGCAGGCAAACCGCAGCGGAAGCCGGCACAAAATAGACAACGTCGCTCTGCGTACTGCACCAGAAATAATCGAAAATTCAGGGAAGTCTTTTTTCTGGGCTTCCATGAAGATAACACCGTACCGATCGCGCAGTTCCTGAAACGTACTGCATAAGACACGCGAAATACCAGCCCATCCATCATGTTGGCTGCCTCGTCTCCCATCAACTACCCGCAGACCTCATCGCCACCCCTGAAACGCCGCTTGCCCTCCCCTCCCCGAGGCAGCCAAAATGCATCCCAAAAGGCAAAGGCACGAACACGGGGCGGATTCATAGACGACGACTCCTCTGATGATGAAGACGAGCTAGGAAACAACACTGGCCCTGCCCCGAAAAGAATACTGGTGGACGACAAGACGACACAAGAAGAGGCCCTTCCAAATCCTCACAATGATTACAACGAACTACCATCCCAAACCGTCGCATTAGAGCCCGCTGTCGACTTGGAAGAGGAGAGACGATATCAGGCGCTGTTCGATAGGCCCATCACGCTAGATGACCCAGAGGACGATGGGGATGCTGTAGGGCTGGATTTGGAGACGCTGACCCGCACTCTCAATATCGAAACCTGCTCGGGCAAGCAACTCCCTATCAGACACAGGAAGCCAACCAAGCCTGCAAACTACAAGGACATGGTGGCTTCTCGGTCCCGACACAAAGAGGGCCGTGCCAAGAAAAGCTACTACGGGATTGCGATACATTCTCTTATTGATGCCGCCGAAGAAGAAGAAAAACAGCTGCGGGCAAAGCAATCGGCGGCCAATGTCCCTGTCTTGAAGGCGAGACCAGATCACGCCGTTCCGTCAATTGAAACTCATGCGTCCGAGAGCAACGCGGGCCGGAAGCCCAAGAAGACCCTGCTTTGGACCGAAAAGTACAGAGCAAAAAACTTCATGGATCTTGTTGGTGACGATCTCACGAACAGGCAGGTTCTCCGCTGGCTTAAAAGGTGGGATCCCCTAGTGTTTCCCCACGCAGCCAAGTCCAAAGCTGCCGCCAAAGCGTCTCGACGGGGTGCGGCTCATCAGCAGCAGCAGACGGAAGACGATAAACCTCACCGGAAAATTCTCATGCTCACTGGTCCACCTGGCTTGGGAAAGACCACATTGGCCCATGTTTGCGCCAAACAGGCCGGCTATGAGGTGCTCGAGATCAACGCCAGTGACGACAGAAGTCGGGATGTCGTGCGCGGTCGCATCAGGACCAGTCTGGGCACCGAGAACGTCAAGACAGTTGAGCAGCACAAGTCTGCGGACGGCAAGCCTCCGAAAGTCGCCCGTCCTGTCTGCGTCGTAGTTGATGAGGTCGATGGAGTCGTCTCAGGGTCCGGCGGGTCCGGCGAGGGCGGCTTTGTCAAGGCGTTGATCGATTTGGTGATGACTGATCAAAAGAACAGCGCCTCAGGTGCTAGTAGCTCCAGCAAGACCAACCGGCGCAAGAAGGGCGATGACTTTCGACAGATGCGGCCGCTTGTTCTCATCTGCAACGATGTCTATCACGTCTCGCTTAGGCCATTGCGGCAGTCTGGACTTGCCGAGATTGTTCACGTCGGCAAGCCAACCATCGATGCTGTGGTGACGCGCCTCAAGAGCATCTTTGACAAGGAGGGTATCCCGTGTGAAAAGGATGCGGCACGCAAGCTGTGCGAATATGCTTGGGGCATGAACAGTGGGATTGACACCCGTCGTGGCGCCGAGAGCACGGTAGAGGGTGATCTTCGTGGCGTTATGGTTGTGGGAGAATGGGTTGCAGGCCGTGTCAAAGCACTTTCAGCGCAAACCGGTGAGCCGCCACGTCTGACAAGACAATGGATTGATCAGAACGTTGCTGCTGAGCTGGCACATGGTGGCGGAGGAGCCAGGGGATTGGGCAGAGGCAGTGCCAAGGATGTTGTTGCGCGGATATTTCAGGAGGGTGCTGGCTTCCCCAAGCAGCAGCAGGCCGTGGACAAGAGCAACAAACATGCCCGACGCGAGCAACCCACTGTTCAACTTGGCTTTGGAGAACAAGAAAAGAAGCAAGCCATGGAGCGCCTCGGCGAAATGGTCGCAGCCAGCGGCGAGGTGGATCGCATCATGACCGAGATCTTTGCAGAGTGGCCAAACCGCGAGTTTAGCGACGACTGTTACTTGTCAAAGCCCAACACAGCATACGAGTGGATGGACTTTCACGATTCTTGCTCGTCTCGTCTCTTTTCAAGCCAAGAATGGGAGCTGGCACCGTACCTAAGCCAGCCGGTTCTCGCATGCCACCACCTCTTCGCATCACCCCGTCGACATATCGCCTCCAATGCAGGCTATGACAAGAAATGGGGTGCAGATGCCGAAGCCGAAAAGGATGTGGCGCCTGTTCCATTCTCAGGCCCGCGCGCCGACTATGAGGCGCGTGAGGCAGAAAAGCACAACCGTGCCATGCTCCAGGCCATTCAAGCACAGCTGACTCCGGCGTTGGGCAGAGCTTTCCGGAGTCCTGAGCATGTGGCTACTGATTTTCTACCATATCTTGTGCGACTCGTGTCTCCCAACGTCAAACCTGTGGTAGTTGGCGGGAGCGGAGGTGGTGAGAAGGGTATGAGCTCCATCGCGAGCGTTCGCCGCGAATCAGAAAAGCTCATGGTCAAGCGAGCTGCCGAAGTTCTCGCCGAGGTGGGCATCGAGCTAGTCAAGGGCAAGATTGAAGAGGCAAATCCGTCAGCATTCAGCAGGACGCAGTGGGTTTACCGGATGGAACCGTAAGTTTGGACCGAGCACCTCCGGTCGTCAGGGCGACCAAAGTTGAGTAACATATCTAACATTGTTGTTTGTATCAAGTGATCTCGATGCTCTATCGACCTTCGAAACCATGGGCGCCTACGTCCTTGGCACACAAGCACCAACTAGGTACGCCGTTAGGCAGGTTCTCGACCAGGAACTACAAAAGACCATTGCCCTCCGCCAAAATGCAGCCAGACAAGCCCGATTCCAGGCGGGCAAAGGCACAAGTGGCGGCAACGACAAGGAGCTGCATGAGTTTGACGACAAAGAGAACAAGAAAGGCGGCAAGATGCCCGATGCTGGCGCAGCTCTCGCGGCCGCTGTACCCGCTGTCAAGCGGGACTTTTTCGGCAGGATTATTGTGGAAGAGCCAAAACCATTGCGCGACCCGGATGGGAAGTCGAGGACGTCCAAGAAAGCTCCCTCTGGCGGGGAGGGCAAAGACCATGATAAGATGATTTGGGTAACGTACAACGAGGGACTGAATAATGCAGTCAGGAAACCAATATCTTTAGAGGAGTTTCTCTGGGGATTGTAAAGCAGACACCTATTGGCACCAGGAGCTGACAACCGTCAGCCCCGCCCCGGTCAATTAAATATAATGTGATTCAACCATCTCGAGGAAACTTGGCTGCCAAATATTCGATGCGTGACATCCGCCAACCCCATAGTCAGGAAGCTTCTGCTTAACTGCTCAATACACTGGACGATCCACTGGCTCGGCGGACATTCTATCTGCCCTCAAACCAGCACAGCTTCTGGCAGCATTGCATATAATGGGTGCATTTCAACTCGAAGAAACTTGCATCATCGCAAAGCCATCAACTCGGCTATTGTCTGCATCCTTAAATAGCTCTGTCACTTGATATTCCCAGATAAGACAACACTTGGCATGCTGCCTTGAAACAAACACACAACCGGCAACAAGAAGTCTTTTTGTTTAGAAAAAGGTCTGGCGCAGCGGTCTGGCTGTTTTCAGTCTTGGAGACTCACAAGCCTCCCTCCATGGTGATGCATGTTCTTTCCCTATCTGCATCTAGTGGCTTTAACCTAGATTAGGTGGACGACTGATGCAGAAACCGTTCTATCTTTATGTCCTTCTATTTGATCTCTGTTTTGCGGGCTCATCATCTCACCACCTCTCTACATAACTTCACTTACACCACATCCTGCTGTAAACAATCCTCAAACTTTATCTTTGAGATTGATCTGGCTCTCAGTCAGTTGTTTGCTCCAAAATTCTCCCCGTATCTGAATGGGTTCCTTGCATATTTCATCGATTTTTACTCCCAATCGTATCTGATATCCGCATGACAGAACTTTCGTCTTCTCACCAACAGCCTTTCTTGCACTGCTCAAAAATAAGTCACCTAGCTATTAACCTGAAATATCTCACCTAATTCGGCGCCGTTAGTGCCGTGATTAGTACCTGCTGCTTTGGGATCAGCGTCAGTTTCTCTACCTGCCTACCCATCATATCTCTTTGACGTTTTCTGGTAAATCCATATTTTTGAAATCTTGATTATCAAACAACCTCTATTCCATCTACCCATCGAACCACTATTCCAATTCCAGTTCATCATCTACCTTGCTCAATATCTATTCAGCTCAAATTACAGAAGTTTCTTCCCTCGTGTTCCTTCTCGGCACACAATCTACTCGAAATCTGTTTGTTCTCTTTTCTGCGACCTACCTGATCATATCCACTATCATACCACGGCTTGATCTGGCGGTCGTAAAAAGTTGCTCTCTCAAATCACCTTTCCCAAGTCTATGCTTCATTCAAAACCTCTCTAGCTGGTAGTCAAACGGTCACTTCGCCCTCGTATTCACACTCCACAACCGTTCCTTGACCAGCGCCTCCGGCTTTGGATATTCATCAACCAGAAGCACCCTGCCGGTCTGTCTTTAGCTACAATAGACGATACTCGATCGACTTACAGTGAGAAATTACAATATTCAAAAACCTCAGTTGACGGATTGTCTGAAGAGGCTCACTATCTCTCAACAAACCTCACCTTGTTGATTCTTCATCAGCTTCTAGTACAACCAATTTCGCCTAATCTTCACTTTTCTCTTCAGAGAAAAGACTATTGTGAGTAGAAGACTGCCTAAGCACTGCGATACCAACGAACCTGCACCCATCACTCTGCCACCACCTCTTATCATCTCCAAACACTCATACACCACGACACCCAGCGGCGGTCCTGTTTTCTCATTCAACATTTCTCTCTCACCTACTAGCAAACTCACATCACCCACTCCCACTCGAGCGTTTGAGCTTGAACGTTTCATGCTCTGTTTATTACTGGCTGACCAGCATCCGACACTTCATACGCTCAAGACATTCACGCCATACCAGCAGCACTCGTTGCATGTTCGCAGAAGCCCGTTATCCCAAAACGAGCGCAGAGAACACGAATGACGACGATTCCAGATCCCGTTCGAGTTCACTGATGCTGCCGGTCAGCAACATCCCGCAATCCACGGGACTCCTGATAGGTGACAGCATGGGCTCACTCAATCCTCGTGCAATTTCACGGTCACGAACAAGAGAACAGAGCCATGCCTTGTTCATAAATGATATTTATGACGGAGACTTGGATGACGATGACGATTTGGAGATAATCATGACCGAGGATGTGCCCGATGCCGCTATGAAAAAGTTCCGCCTCAACGACGGAGTCAAGTTTGTGCCACACATCAAAACTGAGCCTATCAAGCAGGAGGGCCTCGATGACCATACGATCTCCGGAGGCCATGATTCTAGACATGACTCCAAGATCTCTGGTCGTCTCACATACACCGGTGGTCACGACAAATCTATGCCAATTGACCTAACCCAGACCCCCGAGACAACTGACTACCAGCCTACGGATGTCGTCTTTTTAACTGACGATGAAGAGGACTCCAAAGAAGACCTGCATGTGATAGACCTGTCGGACGACGAAAACATCAGACCACCAATCTCATCCGCTGGCCAACAATCGACATCCCAAGGCAAGGACAAGATTCAACATATCGACCTGGATGACGACACCGTTAGCAATGTTGCCGTGGTGCGTCTTAATTTGCAGACGGTGCGCAAAGAGTATATTCAGTTGACGAGCAAAAGAGACAAGTTGAAAGCCAAGGAGGCACAAGGCATCTTGTGCCGGGAGGACACCAAGCTTCTAGAGAAACTAGAGGAAGGAATCTCTGAGAGAGAAAAAATTATCAATGACAACGAAGGCGACGATGGCTCCAGTGACTCAGATGATGACGAGTTCGACGATTTTGACGATTATGCTACCAACGACCATGTTGATGAAGCAGAAAACGGCTTAGACGAGGAAGACACCGGCGGAAAATATGTCGAGGACGACCCAGAAGATGAATATTACGAACAAACGAATGAAATCGATGATGATGATGATGATGGCGACGACGAATACCTGCCGACCGAGACCAAGAATACGAAGAAGAGGAAGCGAGTCGCCAAGAGCCAGGCTCCCAGGTCTAAAAGGGTGTCTGGTATTTCAGCCAAAACGCAGAAGACTAAGAAGCCCAAGACCAAGCGAAGCAAGAAGCAGCAGGGCTCGCGGCCGGCATCAGCACAAGAGTGGTGGAAAAGGGAATACGAAAAGAATTCGGAAGCAGACGCGATTCCAAACTTTCTCGTACCCAACGGCCGCACGAACCCCAAGCAAGCGGCAACATGGCAGCCCGGCGGAGCTCATGACGAACAAGTGCTCGACATGCTAAAAGATATTGACCCCGTTAATGCTCGCGCAGCAATGGACACCACTCTGTTTCTGGACGAGGGCACTGCCACAACGCGCCAGGCTCAAGAGGCTCAACTGAAAGCCAACTTGAAGATTATCAACGATAGCATGGTCCAGAAGGACGCTAGAAAGGAAATGTCACTGCTGAAGAAAGCAATGGGCTCTTTCGGCCATGGCAAATGCAAAATTACGAACGGAAGGTATCTGCTTCCAGGAATGAACACTCCTCTATTCAACCACCAGCTAGTGGGCGTTCACTTCATGCTCGGCAAGGAATTCTCACCTCTGGGCCCTTACGGTGGTATCCTTGCCGATCAGATGGGACTAGGAAAAACGGTTCAGATGCTGGCTTGCATGGCTCAGAATCAAGGGGATGGCCCCACGCTCATAGTAGCCCCTGCAGCAGCTATTGAGCAGTGGAAGTCTGAACTGAAGCGGCATTGCACTTTTGCTACACGGATCTGGCAGTACAGTGACAAAAATGCAAACCAAGATCCCGAGACGTTGAAAGAGGAGAAGGTCGTCATCGCCAGTTATCAGGCAATCGCACAAGCATTCCCCTCTGATGAGGCACTGCGGCGTATCGGCGGCATGAAACTCGGTCTGGACGAATGGCGGGATCAATTAACAGGGGAAATGGGTGATGCTTTTCTTGTCGACTGGCATCGAGTGGTTCTAGATGAGGCTCACGCCATCAAAAACCACCTCTCAAGGACTTCAAAGGCTTGCGTTCACCTGCGGAGCAAACATCGGTGGGCTCTGACCGGCACACCGATACACAACTCTATTGAGGAACTTTACCCTTATATGAGGTTTCTGAAAGTCGAATGGGCTGCAGACATGCACGAATTCAAAAAGAAGTTCGGCAGAACCCCCGGTGACGACGAGAGCGAAAAAGCCAGGCTGGCTGCCGTGGTCCCTTCGCTCATGATCCGAAGACGTGTCCACGACACGTTCATGGGACAGCCCATCCTCCGCATTCCGCCTACTCATCCGGTCAAAACCATCTCTGTCGAGCTCTCAACGGAAGAAAACTTGATCTATCGCCGACTGGAAGCTCGCTTCCGTGATAACCTGAACAGCCACATCAAGGAAGGCGTCAACACCAAGAAAATGCGCACCTATTTTACCTACCTCACACGCCTGAGACAATGTACTTCGCATCCATTCCTGCTTGAGACATCTTTGAGGCGGGACTTTGAGTTGGAGGATATTGTTTGGCTTCGTCAGCAGTTGGCCGAAGTTGGCGGGCAAACCCCTCTGCGTACTCACATCAGCAAATGGATAAACGACGAGGAAGCCCGCAGGCTCGAGAAAGACAACAATGGAGACGGAGGCATGGATTTTGGAACGACCGACCTTGGCAAGAGTGCCTTTGGCGGATTGTTTGAGATGGACGAGCAGCTGGAGCGAATCGAAGCCGAGAAGACAGCCGAGGACCATATTTGTCGATCATGCACCGAGCTGGCCCAAGACAGTCAAATTACAGAGGTAAGTATATAGAGTATCTATCATTGCGGCTTTCCAGGCTCCCAGGAGCTATTCTATCTCATCCCACGTTCTACTTATACATGCCGAGCAGAGACATCTGACCTTGCATCTTGAAAATACAGCCATGTGGTCATAGTTTCTGTATGGACTGCATCGAGCCGGTAGTTCACAACGCTGAGATCTCGAACCAAGAGCCAAAGTGCCCCCATTGTTCGACTGTGGTGAAAAGGTACAAGCGAATGCCAAAGCCCGTCAGTAGAAACAAGGGCTATGACGAAGACACCGACGCTGAGGCAGTGGAACAGCCGGATGAGTCAGTCCGGGCCCCTGGCAAGCGCAAGAAGAAAGCACGCACCAAGAAGGGCCCTGAACCCGGCGATGACGCCCAAGGACTTCAACCTAGGTCTCCAGACATCACCAAGTTTCTCGAGCTTTGTGACAGGACACCGGATAAGCCAGTCACACCTAGCGCCAAGACCACGGCTATCAAGATGCAGGTTCTCGAATGGCTTCACAAGTATCCAGATGACAAAATAATTAGTGAGATCCGTGCCTCGAGCTTTGCACTTTTGCTCCCCCTGACGCTCCGCGTTGTGGTATACTAAATGTTTAAATACTAGTTTTTACGCACTGGGTTTCTCTCGCTCGTATCCTTGGTCGAGTCTTTGCGGCAGAAAAGATCCAATTTCTATATTATTTTGGCAGCATGGCCATGAGCCAACGAAAAACAGCTATTGACAACTTTACTAAAAGGACTGGTCAACTAGCGCCTAAGTTACTGGTCGGTGCTGCTCTTCCATCGGAACAGGAAACGGACCCATGAAGTAGCAGACATATGTATACTGACGACGTCGTACTAAAACAGATTGCATCCACAAGGTGCGGTGGCCAGGCCCTCAATCTGACGGCTGCCAACCGAGTCATCCTCGTGGACCTGTGGTGGAACACGGCAGTCGAACGCCAGGCGTTTGGTCGCGTGCACCGCATCGGGCAGACCAAAGACACGTACTATGTCAAGATCGTTACTCGCAAGACCATCGACGAGCGCCTGCTCGACATGCAGGGAGAGAAGGACGCCAGAATCTCCGAAACGCTGCAGGATGGCGAGCGCAAGGCGAAGCCGCTCACCTATGCTGACATCCGCTACCTCATCGCCGGAGACGACGACGATAACAACCTTAAAATTGACCGACACAGAGACCGTAATGATGACGCGACTGTGGGTGGTAATTCAGACCAGCGCGAAGAAGACATTTCTTCTGATGATGAGGGCGGCAATGGTGTAAGTGCCGCCGTTCGCCAAGGCCAGAAGCGGCCGTTGGGGGCCGGCGCAGACACCCAAAAGGCCGTCAAAAGGAGGCGCCCGTCTAAACGCGGGCCCAAGTCAAACTCCAGAGCCACAAACGAGGACTCTGGGGAGGACAAGGGCCCAGGAGGTAGCCAGGAAGAAGGTACTGACGAGTCCCAGGGTGGCCTGGAGCCGACTGACGGCCCTGACGAACCCGATGGGTCCGCTAGTGACAACGGCGTGATATACGACCCTGAAGGAGCCTACGACTCCGACTTGCCGCGTCCCAGCATTGAGGGAAGCATAGATCCTACTGATACCTCTGTTGCTTTTGAGGATCTTGGCGGAGACTTTGCTGTGAAGGAGATAGAGAATCGCGAGGTTCCGGTCTCAGACTCGAATCCTTTTGTTGACGACGCCTCAGATTCGGAGGAAGATTGATGAGGATACCATTTTAGCATTGGCTTTACTTGGTTTTTTTTTTCTATCTGTTTTTTTTTTTGGAATTTTTGGGCTGTTTCTGAGGGGAATTTCATGAAAATCTCAAGCTTTTGCCAAACTTTCTGAAAGGCCCGTCTGGGGGATGATCAGGGACCCCCCAGTGGCTGGATGTATTTGCGATGAATTACACCAAACCAACACAAGGGCAGCCAGCCTGCAAGACTGAGGGTAGCGGACGGGTAGATCATGGGGAATTTCCCATGTCAAATATTCAGGAGTTAGCCTACTTTTGAGATTCTGGGACGGGTTGCCGTAAGTGCTCCAAAGTGGCCACGGATCTAAAAGACGACAGTACAAGATGCATTGGGATATAGAAAACATTCTACCGTCTCCGCCATTTCTGAGTATGTGATAAAGGTCCAGTAGTACTTGCCTGTGTGCTTGACCTGTTGCTTATGAGGATTGGATTCACGCCCTGGACTTCGAAATGGATATTTCTTCGCTCATATTTGTTTGGATCCATGGAGATGACTGATCTTTTTCCCAAAGCTCCCAGCACCAAAATTCAACGAGTGGTCTAGGAGACCAAACTGGTGGTTTCATTGGCAATCTTGTGGATGCGGCTTCTTTCCGTCAGTGATCACAGACTGCCATTCACCATCAAAATCCATGCATTTTCCAGAAGCCCTCTCAAGCTTGCCGAGTGTATTCAACTGCACCTCATGATTCCTGTCACCCTGCCCTGCTGTTGTCACCTGATAAAGTTTTGTTTACGATTTCGAATGATTGAAAACCAGGTATGTCTCTGTAAATTTGGAAAAAGAAAGAAAAGCAGATAGGCGCACGTTATAAATTATTAAAATCTCTTTTGGCCACTACATCAGAAGAAACTCAGATCAATTAGCGCCGCTCAAGTATTGCTCTCGATGCTCAAAAGCGCACTCTGCACCGCTTCTGCAACGTCGACATGGAAAAATGGCCTGTTCAACCCATAGACAGGCACCAGCCTACTACCTCGCGAGGAAGCCGCCGCCGCCGCCCCGTTGCCCTTCTCGGCATCGACCTCCCCCCGAGACCCATCCTCGTGCCGCTGCTCGGCGTTCCCAGACCCATCAACCACGGAGACGCTGAAGAGCGGTGCCCATGGTGTGTTGGTGGATCCCGGGGTGCTGGCGGAACCCGGGGCACGGCTGCCGCTGTCGGATTCATACTCCTTGTCGCGGGGAGGGGACGAGGTGGAGTCGTTGGCCTCGGCGGCCGTGTCGGCGAAACCGAAGCCGGCGGCCACCAGGGCGCGCTTGGTCCAGCGGTTGGTGACGCCGGCAAAGTGCCACTCGACGGGGGACGGGGCGGCGTGCTTGGCGAACTGGTTACGCAGGTCGATCAGGGCCTGGATCGAGGTGACGTCGGCGTAGTTGATGGAGCTGAAGTCGAGGACCATGGCGCGCAGAATAGGCCGGTTTGCCATGTCGTCCGTCACCACCTGCCCGCGCCGGGGGCCCGGGTCGTTCCAGGGCCTGTCGCCAATCTTTGAGTGGTTGTCCAGGACGGTCCGGCGCGTCTTTTTATAGACGTACATGGTTATGAAGTCGAGGTGCGCGGCCGAGTTGGTGTAGTTGAACCCGTCGGGGAAGCGGTACACGAAGATGCCTGGGTGGACTTGACGGATTGGTAGGTCTGGGTTCGAGTTGTCTCGCCTTTCCTCGTCCAAATATGCATCCCGGCCAGTTCCTGATTGCTCCAGCTCGGAAGCAGTCGCCCCTGCGGCGCCAGTAGTCGTGTAGATCCTGGTGTGGCCCATGAAGCGCCCTGGCGATCGAGCGATCCGGAACAGCAGCAGTGCGGCTGATGCGGCCATGTTAAGGTAGATTCCATTTTCGATGTTTGTGAAAATAGTCAAAATTACACCGGCAAAGAACACGACCACCTCGATGGGAGACGTCATCCAGAATTGGTAGACAGTGTTGGGCGGGGTGATCAGATCACCAACTGCGTGGATAATGAGAGCTGCCAAACTGGCCGACGGGATGTAAAAGAAGACCGAAGTAAGAACGTAGAGGGCAAGCAACACGATGGCCGCCGTGAAGATGCCAGCCAGCGGCGTTCTGACTCCAGCTTTGGCTTTGATGGCGGTTCGAGAGAATGAGCCAGTGGCCGGGTAGCCGCCGAGAAACGGGCCAAACACGTTGGAGAATCCGATGGCGACAAGTTCTTGCGAGGGGTCAATGATGTAATTGTTGATACGTCCGAATGATTTGGAGATTGCGATATGCTCGATGATGAGCACGATGATTGTGACAGGCAAATCTGGTGCCACTGCATTAAGGACCTTTGAAGTCATCACTGGCGCGCCCACATGCTGGAATCCTGTAGTGTCAGAGAGATCAGCATTTGCATCCTGGGCTGACAGTAGAATAGAGGAAGCCACTCCTCATGGCTATGAGTATCCAAGTGTCAAGAGGTGACTTACCGCTAGGAACAGGACCGAGGATCTTGAACCTGGCATCTGAGGCCTTGGTCACATTCCGGTTCACAAGGAAGCTGATCAGAATGTATAGAAGGATCACAAACGCCATGCGCAGGGTGGCGATGAAAAACCACATCTTCTGTCTCCGAGGCTGCCTCCTTGCCATGAGATTGCAAAAAGAGCGGATCGAATACAGCATTACCAAGGCCGAAAGGCCCATTGCAGCGTCCAGCTTAGTCCGAGGCAGCCCCTTTAGGGTGTTGATGATGACCAAGTAGGTCGGATCGCGGCTGCTGACACCACTGATTCCCATCATCGTGGGCACCTGGCCAGCCGCAATGCTGATGGCGGCACCGGTCATGAAGGAGGCGATGGCAGTGAGCGATATGAACTCGACGATGAAGCCAAAGCGGATGAGACCCAAAACCAGTAGTACAACTCCCGAGAGGAGGGCCAGGCATCTTGCGATCTGCTCCGCCGGTATATCAGGCTCCGTCGACTGCACCCGGATGACAACGTTGCCGACAATGGTGGACATGACCGCCACTGTGCCAATGGTAATGTCTTTGCTTGTCGCAAACGCCCAGTACAACAGGAAGCCTACAAATGAGGTGTAGAGGCCGAATTCGGGGGGCAGCTGGGCCAGCAGGGCGTATGCCATCCCCTGAGGGACGACAACAAAGCCAACCGTGATGCCTGACAGGAGAGGAGGGATCAAGTTAGTGATTAACGTGTAAATGTTGGTCTTTTTTGTTTTTTTTTTTCCTCAAGAGGATTGTACTAGAGAGCGCTTACCAGCAATCAGGTCGCCGCTCAGCCAGGTGAGGTTGTAGTGGAAGATCCAGCCCAAAAATGGAAACAAGGAGCGGAAGTAGCGCTTCACACCACCCGCCGTTGGGATCAGCTGTTCGAGCGCTTCCTTGGCTGTTGGTTCCGCTTCGACATAGTGAGATACCCCGACTGGGTTTCCAGGGACGGCAGCGCGTTTCTCCTTGCTGTACCGGTCGACATCTATCCCGACCACTCGAGCAGCGGTCCGCCCGACTCCCATTTTCCCCTAGCTTGTTGGTCCTGTCGACCAGAAGTTTGTGTATTTGTCTAGACGAGGCTTCTGTTGTTGCAGAGCAGACAGACAGATGATAGCGTGTAGAGGTAAACACAAAAACAAGCAACAGAAAGACAGTTGTGTTGTGAGACGAGAGGCTGACACAATGCTCTCCAAAAAGTGGACGATTCTTTCGGGGGTGTGCTATCCATTTATATCATCACCAGCCCGAGTCAATGGTATATAAATCAAAGAAAACGTATAACAACTTTAAATTGCACTTTTCTGTTTTAGACGCCCAGGGATACGCACCAAGACTAACCAGGGATACGAAAAGAATGTGTACACCAGACCCCCGCGCTACTCGGGCCCCCCAAGCTTCAGCATCGCATTGCCAACTTTGGCAGCTACAGCCCGAGCTAAGAATTTTGGTGGTGTGTTGACAAACTCACTGGAGCTGAAAAAAGGGGGAAGGGTAACAAAAAGCACGGAAAAATAAAATGAGGAAAAAAAAAAAATAGACTTTTTCCCACCCCTACCCTGAGCCCGACATTTGGATGAGTGCCCAGTGGCAGTCGGAAGCAAAAAAAAAAAAAAAAAAAAAACGCAGCATGGCAGCGACGACAGATAGGGTGGCCATGCCATTCATTGTACATCCCCATACCAAGAGGCGAAAATGCACGCGAGACCAGCCAAGTAGCATGCCAATGTTCTGGGCGATCTATCTCAAGGCGGCAGTGGGATGACTGGGCGGCATCATGTTTTCCAGGCCCCTCACTTGTTTATATTCTCGCGCATATATGATCGTCACCCCTGGGCAACGTGTTCAGGTATCGGTAGATCGCGGCGATCAACAAAAGAATCTTACTGGCCCGGGGACACTTGTCTTGAGGATTTTTTTTTCTTTTTTTAAACAAGGGTCTTGTCTATTCCATCGAGCCGTTTCAACGCATTTATTTTACCTGTGCTGAAAATCCAACAGCCCGGACAACCGCAGCAAGGTTCCAAAGACAGCTTGTGTGCCAATGTGCATGCGGGGAATGAGAGAGTTCCCTCCTCCAGGTCCTGCAGTACAGGGGACAACAAACTACAAACCAACCATGCGTTTGGGTGATGACGCCTTCAGTCAACCACTGGGCATCATGTCATACTGCGTGCGGGGAGGGGCTGCCGCCCACGGTGACCTTGTCACGTCAAGCTTGGCATATTGGCGGGTTATCTGTAGTAGCTTGGGTTACGTGCGGGATCGGACGAACATTAAGGCTTTGAGTTCCACTAAGTTTTGGGGTTTGGGAAGTTTCCGAGTGGTGTTGTCTTTTTTTTTTCTTTCTCCAAAAATACAAAGTGATTCATTCCATGCTGATTGGAGTTGTTGTTGGCACACGTGGTGGTTGCAATGCAAGCAGTGAAGTGGAGGGCTAAGAGTTGGAGAACCGGACAGGTCCGTCTTTGGGTTAATTAGCTCCAGGGCCGTAGTCCCCCACGTTTAGGTAAGGCAATGGTATAAACTCTTGTTTACTCACCTGGCAGGCACTGTAAAGCAGCTGGCTAGCTAGCTGTATGCACCCCAGGGTGGCAGCCTCTAGACAAGCCTCAGCCAACTCAGCCTCTATTTTTCCTTTTGTTTGAAATTTTCTTTTTCTCTTGCGATATATGACTCTTCGGTAATTGTCAAAATCACCAACTTCATCTCGATCTTCTTATCAACATGAAAAAAAAAAAAAATGAGGTTCAGGTCGGAAATGTCCGCATCAATTACAAAAGTCCTCCCAGCTGCTTTACTCTAGCGTTATGCAGCTAGGGCAGGACAGCTTACCATTCAAAAGCGCCAAGCGCCAAGCGATCGATATAATTGGATGTGAGCCGTGTAAGCTGTTGAATGCTCATTCTCGGCGTCGATGGCGACATCGATCCCGCCAGGGGTCCCAGGCACGCCATCGTCAACCCCATCATATCCTGCATTCCAAATCTACAGTCATGGCTTGAGCCTGGACCAAATCCTAACTTCGGGAAAATATTATGTCTTTTTTTTTTTAAAAAAATCTTAAATTTATCTTTAATTCTAGCTGATAAAGCTCTTTTTGGGATGTCACATTTCTTAATTCAATATTCCGTTGCTGACCCTTACCCCATGCCCCTGACGTTATATCAACTTGATATATGCGTACATGTGTGATAAGGCCTCGAATGCTCCCAAACTCGAATTCGGCTGTGGCTGCTTACAGCTACAGTAGTAGAAATCAGCCCTGGATGAAGGGAGGAAACGATTAATGTATAAACAAGAAGAGTAAAAATTAGCGAGAAACCATACCTTGTTTGCAAACTCGTGGGGGTCGTATGAATCATTTGAAGCATTGCATCCGCTTGCACTGGCACTATTTGATAGATGTTTGCTCTGATCTCATATGTAGGATCGTGGCATGGTCAGCTCGTTCTATACATATTTCGAAACCGAACCAACTCCCAAAATGGATCTCGTTATGCCAAAGCGCATCTCTACACTCTAATAAAGAGGGCGAGGGACTCAGATACATCCCGCAGCTGAATGATCTCAGGCAGTACAGAGTACGTAACGTAAACGCCACTGCCATATAACCAGCCACCACTCGCGGAGCAGATATTCCCGAATAACATTAAGTTGCATATTCGGCAATGTTTTCAGGGCTGCATGGTAAAACACTAGACGCGCCCAATCTCCCGGGTCATGGGTACCATTGAGCACACACCCCAGACTTTTGCACATACCATCTGCGGCCTGTGGCAAGTCTGTGTCACATCGAAAATGCCGTGCTTTCCTGCCCACGCCACACCAGTCGTGATGTTGGGATGACTGGCTAAACCACCTCAGCTCTTGCATCCAGCGCGCTTTCTGGCAGCGCGAAGCGATAAAGCGCAAGCCCGTTTGCCTTTAGACAAACGTTCAGCTACCTGCCTTGAGGTGGTGACATGACGACTCCTTCGCTTCGCAGAATGCCTCTTGGTACCTTCCCGAGCACGAATCAGCCACCAAGATGATGTGATTGCGATTGCTCTATGAGATTGCAGCGTCAAGGACTGTGATGATGCATATGTAGTCTTGGCTTAGCGAAGGGTATGGCAGAAGTTCCCCTTCGCAACTTGATGATTGAAGGGACGTCGTTGATCAGATCAAGTTTGTAGTCGGGCAAAAGTCTTATCCAATTTACTCCACTCTACCCACCTTACGTCAGCATCAACCAGACATTTCCAACCGACCGTGGGATCACGTGAAAGCGCGTCTTTTGGTCCTGATTGTTGTTGGAAACCTGGCAAGCCGTCGCGTAACCAAAACGGGTTGTCATCCCAAAGAACAGGCAGTTAGTTTTCCGCAACGTAGCTAGGTGCATGTCAAACTCGACGGCGCAACAATGGCTGTCACGACAGATTACAAGAAATTTCTGGCAGAACAGATTCTGACCGAGGACAAAGTAGTGAGTGAGCCTGTTCCTCTCATCTTGTCATCGCGATTCGAAAACTCCCCGTGCTAAGATACCACTTTATCAAGATTACTTATCGGTACCTTGGCCGATCCCTTGGAGTGCGCTTCAATGCCGCCAAGCAGTAAGCCCGGCATCAGCTCATTCTGAAACGACTTGAATCTGAAAGACCACAAATAACTGACTGTCATGACCGTTAAGAATGCTCTACGAGTTTCACAAGTCGCAAAATGAACGGAAGCCAGGTGCCATTCATGCGACTTATCTCGTGTACGGCGTCAAATCAAATGAGGATTCTCTCCATGGGCGTTCTCAGCCGGACGGGGACATTGAGATGGCGAGCTCTATGCCCGAGGTTGAAGAAAACTCAGAGCAAGTACCAGTGTTCACGGTCACTCTGGTTAAGGAGGAAAACCTAGAGGACTGTCTAGCGCAGTATGAACAAGTGACTTCCATTCACGTATACAGCATAGGGAGGCACCCTATGAGCGTAAGTTCTTCGTTTATCGATTCCCAGCCCGGGGAGACAAAGAGCTAACAGCCATAGAAGGACCCGCAACTCCTATCAGATGCAGCTCAGCAAGCCCTTCAGATCGCGTCCGCCGACGATCCTCTTGAGCTGAACAGAAAATTAGGCAACATCAGCAACTCTCAAGTGCGGCGACGAGACCGGAAAGGATTAGCAGTCCCGCCACCGGCCGCTGTAAAGTCAGAGCCGAAGCCCAGCCAACCGGTGAAGGCCGAGCCTCCCAAACCCCAGGGAGTGTTCGGAAAGTCAAATGCGCCTGCCAAAGACGAGTCCAAGTCGCAGGACACCTCATCTGCAAAGTCATCACAAGCAGCGTCTGCGGCCTCTACGCAAAGCGACAGCAAAAAGCCCCCATCGTCTATGAAACGGGGCGGCTCCGGCGGTTTGATGCAGGCCTTTGCAAAGGCTAAGCCCAAGAAGAAGGTCGAGCTCACCGTGCCTTCTCAGACCGACACTGCCATGTCAGATGACGGAGAGGATGATTCGGAAGCCGTGCCTGCGCCGAGAAACGCCGAGCCTGCCGATGGAGCCGCCAGCCGCAAGACGCGAAAGGAGAGGGAGGAGGAGCTGAAGCGCATGATGGAAGAGGATGATGACGATGTGGAGGAAGAGAAAGAGCGTGAAGACACCCCGATGGAGGAGCCAGAGGAGGAGCCCGAGGAAGCGCCTGCCCCTGAGGCCCCCAAAGAGCCTGAAGAGCCAGCAGAGGTAGTCTCGGCTAGTACCGGAGACGGCCGGAGGCGTGGCAGGAAGCGGGTCATGCGCAAGAAGCAAATCATGGACGATCAGGGCTACCTCGGTAAGTCTGACTTTATCAATTCAGGACGTCGAAAAAAAAAAAAAAAAAAAAAAAAAAAAAAAAAAAAAAAAAAAAAGTCTGCTGTACAGCCAACTAACATCTTTCCGCCTAACAGTCACCATTCAAGAAGCGGCCTGGGAGTCTTTCTCCGAGGACGAAACCCCGCCTAGTTCTGCAAAGCAAGTAAAGCCTGTCGTTGCTGCGCCGGCCGCAGCATCTGCTGCAAAAGGCAAAAAAGGTGGAGCCAAAGGGCAAGGTAACATCATGTCGTTCTTTTCGAAGAAGTGATTCGATGAAAGTGGTACTTTGGGTTGCCATGGCATTTGGGTAGGCAGCCTATGATACTCATAGTGGCTAATTGTCATGAAGAATATGGAATTGCCAGCCATTTACCGTATCAAAATATACTTGAATACTATTGGTACTTTTTCGCGTTGTAATTTTTTTTTATCTTGTGGTTCCAAATACTACTGTGGTCGTTAGGACGTCCCAGCTTTAGGGGTTCTCAGCGAAAGCCAGGGGTTGAGCTGATTGACGCAGGGTCGCCCTTCCCCAGCACCTGTCCAAACAACGCAACGGTCGCAAAATCACACCAAAAGTCGCCATTTTCACAAAGTCATAACTTTTCCAATATAAAATTCGCAAGCTCGACTTTCTCAAATCAACTAGAAATCTAATAAAATAGATATATAGTAGGATTCTGATTTAATTGATGGCAAATTATTTAACTGGTAAAAAGTTGAAGTGAAAATGTTCAAATTTGAAAAAAAAAAAAAAAAAAACTCTATCCCCTCTATATCCCCTGTAACCCCCTGTAACGGCATTTTTTCAACTTTTGTTCCTTTATATTTATATTTCCAACTACTATAAATAATCAAATTTGTTAATACTGGTATATAATAACAGATAGGCCTTTAAGCGTTATATTAAACAGTTTTTTTTGCTTGCGAACATTTTGAATTGATTTAATTATTTATTGTTAAAAACCGCGAGCTTTCGTGTGGCTGTGGGATCGTTGCGTTATTTTTGGACAGCTGCTGTGACTTGAAATTCGGAGGAAGGCGTATTTCTTTGTTCTCGTCTTTGCAGCACTTGGGCTTGAGATGCTAGATCTAGACTAGTCTGGTCTCTCCGATTCCTTTGCCATGATTTTATTTTCCTCCGAAATCTTTTAGTTATTTCTTCCTCTACCAGTCTCATTTTTATTGCTTTGATTTGAGGGTGAACCGAAAGTTAATTGACGTCTCGGTGAAGCTTGACCCAGCATTTTGGGCACCATGGGCCTAACCACATTCCTGTTCCTTTTGCCGTTACTCGCACACTTATCCGAGGCGACTGCGGACGACTCGGCGCAGGTACCATTTCATGATTTCGACCATGCCGCTTGTCCAGACTACGCAAGCTATTCAAAATATAAGCAGTAAGCACGAGAGACATATCTCCCCAACTTGGGCTTGGGTCTACGTCATCTTACTGACCAACGTCCTGCCCCTCCTCAACAGTCCCCCGTTCAGCAATGGGCCCCTCAGATTACCTTATCAGCGACCCGATCCGCGCTGTCGGACCTTCAACAATGACGCGATCGAGAAGGTCATCAAGGATGTCACCTCGCGGATGAAGGACCCGGACATGGCGCGCCTGTTTGAGAACGCGTTCCCCTCGACGACAGATACAACGGTCAAGTTCCACACCGACGGCAAGACGAACCGCAAGACCAAGCCCCGCGACGAGGACGACGACTACTTCGGCAACAGGGGCGGCAAAGGGGCTTGGGAAGGCCCTCAGTCCTTTATTATAACCGGCGACATCATCGCCGAATGGCTTCGCGACAGCACGAACCAGCTGGCGCCGTACCAGCCCCTGGCCAAGAAGAACCAGGCCGTCCGCACCCTAATCCTAGGCGCCATAAACACCCAGGCCGAGTACATCATCCAGAGTCCGTATTGCAACGCCTTCCAGCCGCCGCCCATTGCCAATCTCTCCCCCAGCCACAACGGGCAGGGCGACACGGTGCACCCCAACTACGACCCAAACTTTGTCTTTGAGTGCAAGTATGAGCTCGACAGCCTGGCTCATTTCCTTGCCCTCGGAAACGACTTCTTTGAGAAGACAGGGTCTACCGAGTTTGTCAACTCGCGCTGGCTGCTTGCGCTCGACACCCTCCTCAGCGTGCTCGAGCATCAGGCGATGCCGACCTTCAACTCAAAGACTGGCAACTTCAGGCTCAATCAGTACACGTTCCAGCGGAGGACCACAGCCGGCACCGAGACGCTCAGCCTACAGGGGGTGGGCAACCCGCTCGGCAACGGGACGGGCCTAGTGCGGTCCGCGTTCCGACCTAGCGACGATGCCAGCATCCTGGGCTTCTTCATCCCGGCCAACGCCATGATGGCCGTGGAGCTTGGGCGAGCAGCCAAGGCTCTGAAGGCTGCCGACATGGCCGACAACGCCATCACCGCGACCGTCGAGAGGTGGAGTAAGACCATCACCGAGGGCGTCTGGGAGCACGGCGTCGTCAAGCACAAGGTCCACGGTGATGTGTTTGCGTACGAGGTGGACGGCTACGGCTCGGCGATTTTGATGGATGACGCCAATTACCCATCGCTGCTGGCTCTACCCGTGATGGGATTCGTTTCAAAGGATGACAAGACGTATCAGAACACGCGAAAGATGCTACTGGCAAAACAGTCCAACCCCTACTACCTCGAGGGCAGGGATTTCAGGGGTATTGGAGGTATGTCTATTTGCAACATGACCCAGAAGCGAAGAGGTTACGTTTCTGCTTGTGTGCGTGCGCTGACTAAAAACCTCGTCTACAGGACCTCACATTGGCCTCCAGAATGCGTGGCCTATGAGCCTCTTGATGCAAGCGCAGACCTCGGACGACGATGAAGAAATCAAGGGGTGTCTGCAGCTTGTTCTCAAGTCTGCTCTCCTCGGTCTTGTGCATGAGAGTGTTGACGTTAACCAAATCACATCGTACACGAGGAGTTGGTTTGCCTGTAAGGAACCCAGTCATCTGACCTGACATAAATTTGGCTATTCGGTCAGGACGAAGCGACTAACATCTTCCTCGCAATCAATAGGGGCCAATGGGGTATTTGCCGCTACCATCCTAGACCTCGCTAAGAGGAAACCGTATTTGATATTCACGAATGACGAGCCCTATGAGATGTAAGCCGAGGGCTTTCATGCGGATAGATTTAGAATGAAAACATAGATGTTCCTGCCGGCACTTGTCACCCAAGGCGGGGAGTATACCGAATCGTTCCATTGGGGTCGGATTGCTGAAAGTTTCCGACCCAAGTGCCCATTTCTAGAATCATAACTTACCAGGCCGTCTCGTCAAAAGATGTCTGAACAAACTACCCAATGGTCTCAACATCTCTGTAACTGAAAGAGATGAGAAAGTAGGACAATAGGGCCAGTAGTTCAACCGATGAGGACTAGGCAGGCAGCTTGCAACCAGGCGAATTTGAGGTCTGATTTTTCTTCATCCTTCCAGTCCGTTTGCTCTTCTCATCCGATTATCCTAGACTAGACTGCGTCATCGTAGACCCACTCCCCTATTCTCTTTTAAACCTCTTCTGTTCAGGCGACACACATAGGCTCCCCACGGCCGTTCACCGACGCAACATGACCTGCCTACTAGAATGATAATATCACCAAAGTTTATCAGTGGATACAGCTTGTACAGCTCAGGATAAGGAGAATATGCATTAACTGGATGGTTCATTCGTGTTTGGCTTCTTCATGATATCATAATAAAGCGGTTATGCGGTGTGCGCTCCGCCAGCTTAAACACCGTGTTCTGAAACAAATGATAAAAAAAAGAAAAAAAGAAAAAAAAGAAAGACCAAACACAGCTTGTCAAAAAAGACAAAAAAAAGGTATAACTCGTTTCGCATCAACGTCACGGACCTAACAATCACCAGAAATATAACCAACATGCAGAAAATTCCGACTCATTAAATCTCCTCTACAGCACAGTTGGGGTGGAGCACGTAGACTACACGGACGGCGCGCGCCGATGAGCCCTCTCCGGTGGCGGCATGGCCGTCCTCGGGCTGGGCCTCGACGGCCATAAGGATATGTTCCTGCAAAACGATAGGTGCCACAGTTAGTAACAGCTATATGCGGGCCGGGCTGCACCATCAAAAAGGGTGCCCATCTCGCGACTTACCTTGACCATCTTCTTGAGCACCATTGTGGCCAATTTCTTTTCCCTGTTAAAGTCTTCCTCGCTCGCAAGCTCGTCCTCCTTCTGCTCCAAGTACCAGTTGACAAGGTCGTCGCCAGAGATGCCCTCGCCGCTGCCCGAGGCCTCGTCCTCGGCGACGCGCTGGACCATCATGTTCAGCATCGATACCCACTTCTCGTGGGTGATCGTCACCTTGTGGCTGGCTGGTTGGGCCGTCGAGGCGTTCTGGGCAGCCTCCTCGCCGCCCATTGGCGAGTCCTCGTCCTGAGCTTGACCTGCCTGTGCCGCCCGGCGAAGCGTCTCCTGGTCATCTTCGGGCGCATCCTCTTCGTCGTCGACCTCGACGTCGTCGTGTTCAACGGAGATGATACTTTGGCGCAGCAGGTTGTAGGCCTCATCGACCATGTGCGGAGCAATTTCCTCAACGCAGTTGACCTTGGCAATTGCTTCGCTCAACCGGATCATACTTTCCAGCTGCCGAACCGTGATGCGGTAGCTGTTTTTGCCCACGCCGCCCTGTGCATCGTCGGCTCGGAGCTCGCGGTAGTGTTTCACCAAAGTCTGCTTGGCCTCTTCGGTGAACTCGGGCCTGAACGTCCGAGCAAATCGAATGTAGCGTTGCAGCTGCTCGGTGCTAAACTCAGGCTCGATGGCCTCGTCGCGTAGCTGGTGAATACCGACGATGTGCTCCGCGAGATGGCGGTCGGTGCGTTCGTTGCATTCGTCCAGCACCACAAAGAAGAGATCGAAACGAGACATGATGGGCGCACTCATGTTGATGTTGGCCCGAAGTGTTGTCTTTCGGTTATACCTCCCGCCGACCGGGTTGGCGGCCGCTAGGATGGACGTACGCGCATTCAAAGTTGCTTGTATACCTGCCTTGGCGATAGAAATAGTTTGCTGTTCCATAGCTTCGTGGATCGCTACCTGGTCGGCGATGTCCATCTTGTCAAACTCGTCAATGGCGCAAATTCCATTGTCTGCCAGCATCAGAGCACCGGCTTCGATAGTGAACTCGCCGGTTTCCTCGTCCTTGACAACTGCAGCCGTCAAACCTGCTGCCGAAGATGCCTTTCCTGATGTGTAAACCGCCCGTGGTGCGAATGAGCAGATGTATTTGAGGAATTGGGATTTTGACGTTGACGGATCGCCCACAATGCAAATGTTGATATCGCCACGGAGCTGCATGCCCTCTGCTGTAGTTTTGTGGACACCGGACATAAGCTGTAGGAGCAGTCCCTTCTTGACCACATTATGACCATATACTGTTGGCGCAATGGACTGCACTAGACGGTCGTAAATCTTGTCGCTGTGCACCATACTACGTAGGTCATCAATCTCAGATGTGCTGTATGATGCCAGTACTGCCGCCTGCGCCTCCTCCTGTGTTTCTGTTACATCCGAAGAAGATGCGTGGGCCAAGGCCGCTGCAATCTCGGCCGCGCCTCCCTTTGATGAGCCCCCTAGCCCATCACTATGTGGTATTACCATGCAGGCGAGGAATGCCAACCTGTAAGTCAAATCCCTGACACCGAGAGCCTTGAGTCCAGTAACTCCGGAGCCGCCAGCCTCGGCGGGGCGGGGTGCCTTGTCGTCGCGCACCGCTGTGGCTCTCAGTCCTGGCAAGCCCATTTGACTGACATCGGGAACGACGATGAGTGCGCCAGTGAAGACGCACTTCTCCCCAGCCTTCGCGCGGTCGACGATTTCGCCGCGCATAACGACATCCATTGTGCGGGGCATGCTGCCTGTAGGAATTTCACTACTGTTCTCTTGGATACGAACCTTTTGCCAGTCGACAAAGGTGCTTTGTCTGATATCAAGCTGCCATGCCAAGCGATTTTGGCAGCTTTCGTTGGGGCACTGCGTTGGCTCTGTGTAGCGGAAAGTCTGCTCCACGTTTGGCACAATGGCCTTGCAGGCCTGGCACATGAACGTCGCCAACGACAGCTCCGGGCGGACTTCAGACGTGCGAGTGACCGTGCCGGATATGCTCAGTAGCTGACCGATATTCTTTGCACGCAGGGCGCGCACCCGGCTGACCAGGGGCAGGTTATAGAAGGCTATGGCAAACAGTTTGTCCGTTTGCTGGTTGGTTGTCTTCTCTGCCAAGTCGCTCTGACTAGCCGAGCCGACGTTGCTGGCACCCGAGGTCGTCATGTTGCTCGAGGCTGTTGTTGCTTGGCGGTGCTCGCGGAAGTATTGTGGCTCGTACTTTGCGATCATGTTGTGCAGACCTGTGGTAAGATAAGGCAGGAAGCGATAGTACTCTCTGACTATCGCCTCTGCCAAGTTACCATTCTGGTAGGTGCTGAGGTGTTTGAAGTCAACGTAAAGAGTTGAGAGTTGATGCGTCCGCATGCCATGAATCTGCGCTACGTAGTAAACCCTGGTTGTCACGGCGCTCGAGGCTGGTTGGCCAGAGGAGTCGGGCTCTTCGGTATACCTGAAAGAAAAGGAAGCCAGAGACTGTTAGCAATGCACTTGACTAGATTATACTAGCCTGACAGCCCTAGACGTACCATTCTATAAACTCTTCAAAGTGTTGTTGGATAGCAAGACCAACGCGGTCCTCGACGCGGGGTACTTGTTGGTCGGGTCTTCGAGATCTGATTGGGACCTGGTCGTCGGCGAAGCCATCACCCTCGTCGTCGCTGGGCGCGCCCATGCTCTCGGACGGAGGGGCGCGGGGTCGACCAGCCGAAGAGCTGGGGTGCTGAGGACGCCTGATGCCGCTGGAGCGAGGGGCATCAGACATCATGAAACCCGCATCGCTCGAGGGGGTCGCCATTGCGATCAGTAAGGGGCGACTGTGGCGCGCAGACGAACTGAGAAATAGACTAGCTGCAGAACTCAAAAAGGGTTCGTTGAGTCTTGCGCGAAATATAGCTATGTATAGCCGTCAAGGTTGGTTATTTTTCATGCGCTCAAAGAAAGTGGGCGCTTGTAGGCATTGAGTTGATGTGCACTCATTGCCAGGCAACGGCGCAAAAGCGGGGACGAGGACAACGCGTCGGGTCGCGTCCAGTTTAATTGAATTTCTTTTTTTTTTCTTTTCTTTTTTTTTTTTTTGCCCCCTTGCTCAGCTCCATGCAACCTGGAAGTACGCTACTTGCCAAGCACATGCAACCAACCCAACCTTACTCTTACTCCGAGCCTGTCTGTCTGCCTTGCCCAAATTAACCATGATATATTCCCAGTTTCCCATACGCCGTACATGCCATAAAACCAATCAAACAAGAGTGCATCCAAACTCGGCTCAATAGTCAACCTGTCCGTCACTACAGTAGTACCAAGCAGAAACGACACTCATAACCCAACAAAACAAATAAACCCAAAATTGCCAAAAAAAAAAAAAAAAAAAAAAAAAAAAAAAAAGACTTTAGTAGGAATGAACCTACGGAATCCAGATATTAGCAAAACAAGCGTCAAGTAAATCTCAGCGTGAAAAACACTGACCTGCCCTGCAAGAGCCACCCATTCTTCCAATCCCCTTACGTAAGGATCCGAGGATGCGTCTGCCGTGGACTCATGGCCCCAGATGACCATCTCTTCAAACTCGGCTTTCGTATCCAAGGTAGTTGTCGCCGCCTTCTCCTCCGCATCAACATCGATCGTCACAGTTTCATCTGCTCCGGTCTCTGCTGGCCCATCTTCTGGTCCCCTTTCCACAACGACGCCTTTATACCCTTCCGGAACCTTGATCGTTTTGCCTTGCAACTTCCTTCCTCGAAAAAATGCAATCTTCTTTCCTGAAAATCGACGTTAGTATTCAGGTCGAGTGAATCAGTGGGGACATGTCGAGGGAAAAAAAAAAAAAAAAAAAAAGGCTTACCATCCTGCGACTCTGTGGGCTTCCAGTAACTTTGTACCTGGTCGATTGGACCATCGTGGTGGATTGTGCAGGGCAGCAGGTGCACTGCCGCTGCAGACTTGCTCTTCTTTTGAGCATTTATCTCGATGATCTTTTGGGACATCTTGAAAGTATTTTGTGGCAAGGCTTACAGCAGCTAATGTGTTGTCACAAATCCAGACAAAATTCGACGCGTATGTTCTCGTTCAGGAGACGCGTTTAGTTTGAAGTGGGTCGTTCATGGAACGGCATGAATTTACTTCCTCTTTTTAGCTACCCTGCACCAATCCTCGCAAGCAAACAAGAGATTCTGCCCCACCTAGGTCAGTAGCTTACTTTGTATCCCCGGAAACCCAATTGCGACGATTCCTAGACTTTGAAATTGCCTAATCACTGCGTGGAACGTTTCTCTCTTTCTTTTTTCTTTTCTCTTTTAAAGCACTTGAACCTTGTCTCTTTTCTATCTCTGTCCCTGCTGCACCAAGAGACTGGTCATATGTGCAAAGAAGGTTGGTTATCTATCTACAAACACCCTTTTATTTTTTGGACACAGCGTACCCAACAACCACACAACCAACAGTTGCTCGCTCACACCGAGCTCGGCATGGAGAACATTTAACGCCGCTCCAACAACGCCCCACCGCGGACAACGGCTATTTTACATGCCGAACGTCGTCCCCTCCCAAGTCATCTCAAAGTAACCCACCTAGCAGCAATAGTTCACGTCATGGACTCCATGTCAAGGGCATAGCTTGTTCACAAGTTTGTAATACCTCAAGTCGAGCTAAGTAGCAAGTAGTAAGGGGTAACGCACCTCTAATTAACTTTTATCAAAATCCGGTTGCATTTGTCGTGGGCGATGGTTCCGGGCATTGTCATGGACAAGATCCGGCCAATGTCCATCGCGATCCCGAGAGGTAACCAGGGACCCCAGCCAGATCGTGCATACAGGAGAGCATCAATATCACCACAGGAAAACCGTGTGATATAGGTGCCGTACTTAATTATCCGACATCCCAAGACGGTTCTAGCGCATGGCTCGAACAGCGGTGAAGAAGTCGAGAAAATTACACAGTAAGAAAGAGATAGAGAGAGAGAGGGATAGAGGACATTAGGTACAGATGCTTCCGATGCTCTAAAAATGCATGGTCTGCGAAAGAAAGCGCCAAACTCCTCGTTGCTTTTTGTTGAGCTTACCCGCTACTCTGACTTATGCTCGTCATTGACATTTGACGGATATTATTTTAAACACTGCCAGACCGCCTCCAGAGTCGGAAATCGCAGCTAATATACTACTGACTCGAAATGAACTTGTACCCAAGTCGATCCTTCAGCAATTAGCGTCGATTCTGTGGGGGGCGCTAGCTTTCCAACGGCGCTCTACCGTATTCCATATCACTGTTTTGCCTTGTTCCCCATGCACATGTGTTTGATAATCAAACAAGGCAAGTCGAAAGAAAGAAAAAAAAAAAAAAAAAAAAAGTTCTCCGTCAAGCTCTTTGTTATCGCGGAGCTTTATCCCTGCAAGCCTAGTCCTTGACACCGTCCCATCCCTCCCCGAGAAGCTCGGCCCCTTGCCCTGTCTCAGTCAAGCGTGCAGCACCTTCATCCCGTCCGTCACTGAACAAAAAATAAAAATAAAAACAAAACAAAAAGACAGCAAATCCAATGCGGTTATGTCCTGCGAGAAAAAAGTTGTTCCAGCCTGAAGTTCTGCTACCAAGTTGGCATAGATCATCCGTTCGTCCCGGGGATTCTCTTCCTTAGTCGGGCTAGATATTAGTGTCTCCTGCACGCTTCAACGCGCTGTACCTTTTTCAACCCTACTTTTGTTTAGATTTCATGATTTCCGTGCTCTGCTGGTTGTTATAACACGTGCTTTCCAGAACAAAAGTCTAAAGTCATCATTGCGACTTTGGCCAGGGGGACTTTTTTATTTTATTTTTATTTTTATTTTCCCACACAGCCAGCGGTTCGCCCTTTTGTCATTCGATCCACACCTGAATTCGCGCGAAACATACGAGGAACATTTTGTTTCCTGTAGATCCGGCCTCTAACTTTGGACGCTGCAGAACAGTTCATTGCGAAGGCTTTTGTAACACGCCAGACTAATGGGTTACATACCGGCTACGATCACCGGGCCCGTCGCTAGGGGTACCGAGGTCCTGCGCGAGTCGCTCGGGAGCCTGACCTGGGGCCCGGCAATGGCCCTCGCCAGACCAGCAGTCGAGGCTGTTTTCTCCCAGATCGAGATCGGGACTCTGTTGCTGGTCGACGAGCCGGGCGGCCGGCGGATCGTCTACGGCCAGAAGCTGCCGGATAGGAGTAACGGGATCAAGCTGGACGAGGAGCCGCTCCCGACCCGGCCCAGTGGTGTGCGGAAGGCGACGACGATTCCGCGCGTCGAGCTCGTGGTCAAGCGCGATGCGTTTTGGATGCGTCTGTTCCTCTTCGCGGATATGGGACTCGCTGAGGCTTACATGCTTGGCGACGTCGAGTGTGCCGACTTGACGTCCTTTTTCCAGGTCAGCTTACCCCCGGCGTCGGTGGAGTGAGCTTTTGGTGTGCGGGATTCATAATTTTGACATTGTAGAGGTGTAGCTATTTATCGTGAACAGAGATCAGATGGGCAACGGCACAACGCGCTTCTCGGCCATATCTGGAGCCATCACTAGCCTCGCCAGGACAACCAACACCATGTCCAACTCTCTGCTGAACATCTCGGCGCATTACGACATCAGCAACGATATGTTTGCTGCGTTTCTCTCCCCTGACATGACTTATTCGTGCCCGATATGGAAATCGGTCACGGACGGATCCGACGAGCAGGAGGAGTCTCTCGAGGCAGCGCAGTTGACCAAACTGCGCAGGTTCATCACTGGAGCACGCATCAAGTCGACCGACCACGTGCTGGAGATCGGAACCGGCTGGGGCTCCTTCGCCATCGAGGCCGTCAAGACGACGGGATGCCGCGTCACGAGTCTCACCCTCTCAAAGGAGCAAAAGGCGCTGGCTGAGGCTAGGATAGCTGACGCGGGGCTTTCTGACCGGATCGAGGTTCTGTTGAAGGACTACCGAGCGCTGGAAGCACCAGAAGGCCGGCCGTTCGACAAGATAGTCTCGATCGAGATGCTCGAGGCGGTCGGGCAGGAATTCCTTGGCACGTACTTTGCCTGTATCGACAGGTTACTGAAGAAGGATGGTGGTATTGCCATGTTTCAGTGCATCACAATGCCAGAAGGCCGGCATGAGGCTTACTCCAAGAGCGAAGAGTAAGCTTTTTTTCTTTTTTTTCTTTGATTCCGTTGAGAGAATTTCCATGACTGACCAGGGGAAACTCCCAAACAGCTTTATAAACCACTACATCTTTCCAGGTGGCTACCTCCCCTCGATTACACAGTTGTTGAACCACATCAGCAAAGAATCCAAGGGGACTCTGATTGTCGAGGGTGTCGAAAATATCGGCGGGCACTACAGCAAAACCCTGCGTCTCTGGAAGGAAGCGTTCCTAGAAAACTTCGACTCGAAGATCAAGCCTGCGCTCCAGACTGAGCATGCAGACATGACAGATGAGGCGATTGCTGTTTTCAAGAACAAGTGGGAGGTAAGGGATTTCCCCCTCAAAATTCTCTTTCTGCTGCCCGATGAGCGTACTCAACCCGTTGCGTGTCTGCACCATCAAACTAACGCAAAACACTGCTCCAGTACTATTTTACTTATTGCGAGGCTGGCTTCCTTACAAAGACGCTTGGGGATGTGATAATAACGGTAGGGCGTGAGGGTGCCCTGGAACTGATGGAGGGGATCCCGCTCTGATTTTGTATCTTGCTCCTGGGTTTTGTGGTAACATATGTCCACCTTTAGACTTTGGGATAGAAATGTCTTCAACTGTCAGTTCTGGACAGCTGAAGACGACAGACATTTCAGTTTTTCCGCTTCTTCTTCGTTGTCTTTTTATTCGATGCAGAACCTTTCTGTGCACTACCACCGCTGGCATCCGGGTACCGGTTCATATGCTCTACATCGAACTGAGGCTTGTGCCTGCGAAACAACAGCATAGCCACCCTCGCATCCTCCACGCTAGAGTGCTGGCCGTCTTGTATGTCTAAGCCCAGGATTTCCTTAGCCAGGATGCGCATCGCCGGCTTGGGTCCGTTGCCGTACTTCCGAAACCCCGAGAACCTGGCTGTGTCCCGGATGTCCTTCAGCGGGTGCCCGAGCTCCAGCACGGCCAGATCGTGCCTAATGTCGTGGCCGACCACTATCCTCCCGCGCAGCAGCTCCGCGACCTGGGTGTGCACCTCGTCAAAGTCCCGCGCGAGTCGCATGTCCCGCGCGCTCACGCCGCTCACGTGCGTGCGCCAGTCGGTGACGACGACTCCCGGTTTCGGACGCACCAGCGAGTCGTAAACCTGGTTTCCGTGAAAGTCGACTACCGAGACGCGCGCGAGGATGGACTCGTGCCCACCCGGGCCGATGCCGACCATCTCGCAGTCGATGCCCACATACTTGCCCAGCTGGAGACCCGGGGTGAGGCCTGCGTTGGGACGGGCCTGCGTTCCCGAGCCGGTGGCGGTGGTGCCGGAAGCGGTTGTTGCCTTGAGGCCCAGGCCGTATGCCTCTGCGACGCGTTCAGGAGACAAGTCGTTGTCCTGGGCCCACACCGCGAGCGAGGGTGAGATGGTGGTCGGGGCGACGGCAGATGTGATTTTGGAGCTTTGAGAAACGCCCATGCTGGATGACCTGGCGCGGTTCTTACTACTCCTGGCAGGAGGAGCGTTGCTCGTCGCCGGTGCGGGCCTTTTGGTCGATTGGCTGCCCTGCAGTGGCTGCGCCGTCTTCGGTCTCTTTTTGGCTTGACTCTTCGCTTCTGGTGGCGATACGTCCTCTATTGACTTCCTTTTAGGGGCCTGCTTCGGGGCCGCCGATTCTGCCTTGATCTTGGCCTGGAGTTTCTTCCAATTTGATGAGAGCTCAGGGGCCATGTTTTCCCTTTTTCATGTCCGTTCTTCCTGTTTGGAATCCGGACGTTGAGAAAATCACTCGGG
The DNA here is from genome assembly GCF_004337985.1 of Pyricularia pennisetigena. Taxonomy (NCBI): domain Eukaryota; kingdom Fungi; phylum Ascomycota; class Sordariomycetes; order Magnaporthales; family Pyriculariaceae; genus Pyricularia; species Pyricularia pennisetigena. The sequence goes on from NC_043744.1 coordinate 2,648,201, forward strand.
TTTCCCCCGCCTCCCTGCTGGGAAAAAAAAAAAAAAAAAAAAAAAAAAAAAAAAACCTTTGTAAAGCAATCGCATGCGTATGTTGTGATTTTCCAATCAAACACGATCTTGGGATATGATATCACGCTCGGTGTATGTAATAAAAAAAACATGAGCGAGTTGAGGTCGTTGTTCTTATTGGTAGAGGCAGCCACCGCTGACAACTGCATCGCCTCAATCAAAAAGTTTTCATGTTCCCAATTCGAGTCAGGGTTGGTTGGCAAAGGCTTGTCTAGACTAGAACCTCCGACCAGGTGGTTTTGGGTAACTGTAGGGTGCGTTCTTCCAGTGGCGACTGGGTTTCTTTAGGCTTCTGGACCCACAAAATGCCGCTGTGTCTTCGCTGCATATTTCTGCAAAATGCGTCGCAACTGGTCAACTTAGGTCAATAAATTAGGCGCAGCCTTAACCTATGCATTGACAATCGCCTTTTAAATCCAGTCGTCCATCAACTAACCATATAATAAAAAAAAACACCACTGATTTCATCGCAATACATCCACTTCTCGTCAAAAGTATACGCAATCAATTGATTGGCATCACTCAGGTCTAGTCACAATGAGCCCTCACGCAACGGGAGAGGCCGCCGTTGGCTCGGGCGAGCCACGGCAGAAGAGCAAGGCGACGGCCGACTCGCTCATCGTTGGTTGCATCGCCATGGTGGAGAAGGACGGGCAGCCACGGCGGGCCGAGATCCTGAGCATCAAGGATACTAAGAGCGGGCGGCAGTTCTACTGCAACTTTGACAACTTCAACAAACGTCTGGACGAGTGGGTGCCGCTCTCCCGCATAGACCTCACCCAAGATGTTGAGTGGCCCAATCCGGACAAGGACAAGCCCAAGGAGAAGGCCACCAAGAAGATCGCCGGCGCCGCCGCTCAGTCCAAGAAGACTGCGCAGACCAAGAGAGCCGCCGCCGCCGCTGCAGCCGCTGCCCAGAAAAGGCCTGTCGGGAAGCGGGAACAGTCGGTCGTCTCCGAGGCTGGCGCCAGCCATCCGTGGACTGAGTTTGTCGAGTCGCAGTCGCAGCTGAAGACCCCTTCGTCAGAAACTCCCGTCACTGCGACTCCAGCGGATGAGGCCGATGACAAGATGGCCTCGGCCATCGCTGGTCTACCACCGGCCGCGGCGGCCACACCAGCCAGCGTGGACGAGATGGACGTCGACGGCGATGACAAAACTATCGGCGGCGTGGGGGCGGACGGCCGGAAGAAGGAGAGGCAGCCTTCCTTCAGCCGTGAGGAAGAGATTGAAAAGCTGCGGACTTCGGGGTCCATGACGCAAAATCCTACCGAGATATCGCGTATTCGCAACATATCCAAGGTTCAGTTCGGTCGATACGACCTGTTCCCGTGGTACTTCTCGCCATATCCAGAGGCTTTCTCAATGGAGGACTGCATATCAATATGTGAGTTCTGCCTCTGCTACTTTGGAGACGTCAAATCTTTCACCCGCCACTGCCGCAAGTGTACGCTCCAACATCCGCCAGGCAATGAGATCTACCGGGACGAGTATGTGTCGTTTTTTGAGATTGATGGGAGGCGTCAGCGGACATGGTGTCGTAACCTATGCCTGCTGTCCAAAATGTTCCTCGACCACAAGACATTGTATTACGACGTTGACCCTTTTCTCTTCTATGTCATGACGACCAAGGATGACAAGGGCGACCATTTGGTTGGCTATTTCTCCAAGGAAAAGGAGAGTGCCGACGGATACAACGTGGCGTGTATTTTGACGCTACCGCAATACCAGCGCAAGGGTTTTGGTCGGTTGTTGATCCAGTTTTCGTATGAGCTGTCAAAGATCGAAGGCAAGCTCGGTTCGCCTGAGAAGCCACTTTCGGATCTTGGTCTGCTCAGTTACCGACAATACTGGGGTGAGAACATCTTGGACCTGCTCATCAGCTTCCACGAGCGCGACGAGCGCTGCAGCATAGAGTCCATCGCCGCGCAGCTCTCCATGACCACGGGAGACGTCGAGCATACACTGCAGGCTCTCAGGATGCAGATATACCACAAAGGAGAACACAAGATTGTCATACCTGAAAAGCTGCTGCAGCAGCGTGAAAAGTCGAAGCAGAAGCAGAAGCGCATGATCGACCCGAGTCGCATCCAATGGAAGCCGCCTGTGTTCAATGCTTCCTCTCGCACATGGGGCTGGTAGTCTTTTCTTTTTTTTTTTTTTTTTTGTCTGGATAACATTCGTCTCAAAGGTGCTCTTTGTCTGCTACTTTTTCCTGTAATTTAGAAAAATCGATACCCCCTTTCAAGGGCAGCAAATTGAAATTAAGTGCCTCATAGCATGACGTGGGCTCTACTAAGAAGTTGTTCTATTTCTATTCTCGGACAGTAAGCAGCTCTAGACAAACCCAAACGACCTCTGTCCATCCTGACCCTTGTCTTCAGCAGGCGGCTCATCCTGCAGCCGCTTCAGCAAGCCGGCCAGCCTCTGCACGCCCTGAACGATGGTGTCTCCGTCCTCCCACGAGTAGCACAGCCTCAGGTTCCGCGGGAACTGCACGGCGCCCTCGTCGCCCTTGACCTGGAACATACTTCCGGCAGCGAGGATCAAGTTTTCGTCCTGCAACGCGCGGCTGGCCACGGCGCTCGCCGACGGGCCGCCGTCCGGCAGCGTCAGCCACACAAAGTACCCGCCATACGTCGACCTCGGCTTCTCAAAGGTCACGCCGAGCGGTGAGAGGTGCTGGCGGACGGCGTCCAGCAGCAGGGCGTGCCTCTTCTGCAGGTCTGGGCGTACGGTCCCGTCTATGTGGGCCGCCAGGGCGCCGGTGCGTATCATCTCCCACTATGATGGGAATCCGTGTTAGTTTTTTTTTTTTTTTTCCTTTTTGTTTTTTGTTGTTGGTGTTGTTCCTATCTCTTGATCTTGTCTACCTATGCTAGACTTGTCCAAAGGTAGTGCTGGCCAAAGACCAAAAGGAGACAAAGACAAAGGGATGGCCTCACAATCATAACTGCGGCCAGCTGGCTCGCTGCGCCACCACTCCTGTTGCTGCCCGTCGTGGCGAGCCCCAGAGTAAAGGCCGGAGTGCCCTCGGCCCAGCCAGTCCTCACACCAGGACCGATGATCTTGCTGAATGAACCGTTGCTCACGGCGTGTCCGAAGCCGCCCGCGTCAAAGAGGCTCGGGCCAAGACTATCCGTCAGGTCTCGGTCAATGTCAACCAGGCGCGGCGGCGGTGTTAGCGGAGGGATATACTGCTGCTGCTGCTGCTGCTGCTGCTGCTGCGGGGAGCCCTGCCGCTGTTGCACGACTGGCCACTGTAGAAAGTCGTAAACGTCGTCGCTTATGACCAGCGCGTCGTGCTCCCGCGCGAGCCGGATCAGTCCCTCACGCCGGCGCACGCTCATTGTTTTACCTGATGGGTTTGCGCTGGTGGGCACACAGTAAATGACATGACGGTATGCCTTGCGGGAGGGGGCCAGGTTCTTAAAGACCTGTGCGTTGGTAGAGTTAGTGGGAAACAAAAGCAAGGCAGAGTCACGTTAAAAACAAAACAGCAAGGAAGTCTTTTGTTGCATTCCCAAATCATCATCATCATCATCATCAACACCATCATCATGAAGACAAATTGGCTCATCTTACAGGCTCACTGGGGTCATCGGAGCCAAACTCCTTCAAACCCCGCTCCAACCAGTCCAGATCAATACCCTCGTCATCCTCCGGAACAGCCCTCAGACGTCCTCTGAACCCCGCATCTTCAAATATGGGATTTGAGAGGTGATAGCACGGTGCGACGACCCACACGGCCTTTGTGAAACCCGGATCGGTAAAAGAGCCGAGCACGCAGCCCAGGTTCTGGCTGGCGCCGCCCGTGATGCAGATACGGGCCGGGTCAGGCGTGCGCCCTCGGCTGTGGTAGTAGTAAGGGGCCAGGAAGCGCGCGAGCTCCTCCCGCAGCGGCTGAAAGCCTGGGTCTGGTGCGTACTGCAGGCCCGGGACGAACACATCGGGTTCCGTGAGCATGCGGTCCGCCGCGGTCCTGAGGTGCTCCGCCGGAAGTGTGTGTGGTGCCGGCCATCCCCGAATTAGGTTGATCTGGTGCTTGGCATCGTCTGGGTCCGGCTGCTTGGAGGTTGTTGTAGCCATTGTCCTGATGGTCATTCTACCGAAGCGGGGGGATGCGATGGTAGAGTGGGGGATGAAGCTTATAGCGATGGAAACCCTGGGAACGGTCCTCGTGATATTGAACAGCTGCATATACGGGGACCGCACGATGTGTAGTATTGACAAGACAGGCAGTGAACACAATACGAAGTTCGATACACGCTTCTGCCCAAAAGTCGCATATACTCATCTCATGGTATAGTGAGTGACGTGCTTGTGAATTACTCAGCGATTGGACCGAGACTCTTGTCGTGTATTTAAATACCTCACGTGACACAGAATCCACAATTTGGATGCTGTCGTGTATCTAGACTTGGGCGGCCTGAAGTTGTTGCAGCAGATAATCATCTTTTTGAACACTTCGCTATCGAATACATGACTTTCTCTGGTGGGTTGATGCTCTATCGTGAGTTGTTGCGAGGGTTGGGGCTGGCCCTTTAATAACTTCATATATCCCGAGATATCCCCCTGCTAGAACAGCATCTACGGACAAATCGGAAAATACTCTGATCGAGATGAACCGCTCAACAATATATGATTCCATAAAAGAGATAAAGGGAGCTCGTGACAATGTTGCATCTGAGTACAACCTCCTCTTTTCGTTCATTCACTACTGAAGACTGAAGCTTCCAACATAGACATTCTCTTGCATTGCTGAGACATGTTTCACAGTGTGGAATAGCAGAGACGACTGAAAAAACGGTGGTAAACGAGAAGCAAGCCTCGTCTTATTGCGCACAAAAATAGGGACCGTTGCCCCAAGAAACAGTAACAATAGTAGTCCCTTACACCTCCCATTTCCATATTTACCGAGTCAAAGCCTTGTTCGTAATTGCCAGCTATGATTACCGAACTGTCAATGTTCCTGTTCCAATTCCAGTTCCCCCCGGTTCGGTGTTTACAGACCACCATGTAAGTAAGAGTAAGAGGGTTTGTGTTTGAGTAGGTTTGCGTGTGTAAGTGAGTAGTGGTAGCGGTGCCAGTCACCACAGGTTCCGTAAGCATCGAGAGATCGGGAATGATAAGAATAGAATGCGGAAAAAAAGCATCTTTGCTACCGTAAAAGGCCATAAAAATCAAGGTTGTACAACAAAGGCTGCAACAAAAAAAGTATCAAAACCTCGTCGCAGGTTTGTCTTTTTGATCAAAGGATAGACGCTAAAAGCTCAGGCTAGAATTCGCCGGTGTTGGGCACAATCAGTTGGGTAGGAGTGTACTCCTCTGGACTGCAGTCGTATCTGAAAACAACTCATCCTGGGCCGACAGTCGAGGCAAAGTCGCGTATCATGGTGAGGAAGGAGGCAATGCGAGTCAAGGCTGTTTGCTGGGTGGTAATCACAGCCCAGAAACACTCGCATTGTTCTCCGAGATTTCTCAAGAGGTTCCATGGATACTTCTTAGGTTTGCAATGGTGTCGAAGTACGACGAGAGCCCCAGTCCGCAGGGCGTCTGTACGATCCTCTGCCGCGACCAGATGGGGCTGTGGGCAGAGAACCCGAGCTAGAGCTTGGAGATTGCTGCGGCGCGTCGTTGGAATAAGGTGTCGATGACTCTCTGGACCTAGTAGTGCTGCCATTGCCATTTCCTCCGCGGCCAGCATGTGTTCGTGGCCCCGAGCCCCGTGAGCCTCGCGAGCTGCTGCTACTGCTGCTATTGTTGTTATGGCCAGACCTCGAAGAAGTACTGTAAGAACGCGCGGTTGGCAAGTGCACGCGCTTCCTCGTGGTCATTCCTTGAAGGCAGACAAATGCAAAGCTTTGGGGACTTTCCTCCAAGACCTCAACGGTAGTTGGCGAAACCCACATCCGCTTAGGCGTCGAACGAGCTGGGGCAGGCGAAGGGTTCCAAGCCGCATCTGGCACCGAGGTTGGGATGCGAATCGCCGGCAACGAGCCCATTTCCTGTTCCTCAAAACATTCCTCCGCCATCACTTTTGAAGTCGGAGAGCCACTTGCCGCCATGTCCACGCCTGCAAAACTGGGAAGAGATACCGTTGCTTGTGCCTGCGAAGCTGTAGAATCCATAGCCCGGCGACTAGTTGAGTCTATCGCCATACGACCAGTCTGGGAAGACGTCTTGCTATCATGCAGGAGGTCGTTGATTCTGCTCTGCCACTTGGACGATGCCGATTGCTGCGCTGCTGATGATGCGGGGGGCCCACGAGGTTGGCTCTCTTGAAACGGCCTCGGGGTTGCCCAGTTGAAAGAAGCAGGCGCAGGAGCGCTTGATCCAGAATTTGGTGCTACAACCTGCCTACCCATTGAAGGTGGCAATCTCACTACAGGGCGGGAGGGCGGTAAGGCAACATGCGGATGTGTTGCGTCCCCGTCGAAGGCCGGATGGCCATCCATATCAGGCGGTGGTGGAGAAGGCGAGCGGTGACGATTCATATCTTCCGGACGAGCGCCATCGGTCTTGACAGGGAAAAATCGTGAGGTTCGACTTTGCGGCGACGCAGTAGACGCTGGGCCCGGGGGCGACACTACTGCCTTGGCAGTACGATCATCTGCGGCAGAGGGCTTCCATGAGGCACCATGAACGACCTGAATGCGGTCCTTGGTTTCAACTCGCCTGCCATCGCTATCAAACTTGACAGGCTTCCAAGAGTCGTGATATGCTGGACGAGCTTCGTCGGCCGGTGCCCCTCGAGCATCCAATTCCGACTGTTGTTGCGTTATTCGCTCTCGCGTTTCGTTCGCCATTCTCTCGTCGCTTACCTTGGAAGCCATGGCCCAGCGCGATCGTGTATCATCATCGGCCGGGTTGGGTCCGCGTACGAGGCCTGCGGCGGCCGCCGATGGAGGCGCGATTGGCTTGGGGATATGGGCAGGTTGGGCCTTGCCACCGTTGGGTGGCCCGATAGGGCCCGGTCCTGCAGTTGAAGGGCCGCTAATCTGGGACATATTAGGCGGGAATCCATCCGGCAGCCGGCCTAGATCAGCATTAAATGTCCCATTGCCGAGACTTCTGTTATTGTTCGGTGCCCCCCAAACGTTTTGAACAGCTGGCTGTCCACCTGTCGGCCCCCAGGAGAAACGGCTAGGCTGCGCAGGAGGTGCTCCTTGCCAAGACGGGGCCGCTTTACCATCCTGCAGCGGCGTTGGGTTCGGTTCTGGGTGCGATACAGGCTCATGCCTTGTGTGCATACCCGCTGGCTTAATCTCCTTTTCAGCCGGAGCCGGTGATGATTTTGTCTCTCCGCCCTGCCCGGCCGCCGGTGCCCGTGTCTCGCTAGGGTTGCCGGTTGTCGTTTCCTGTTTTTGTGAAGCCTGAGTGACCGGGCTCTCGCTCGAGAGAGAAGTCGAGGTCTTGGTGGCAACAGCCGCTTCCTTTGCGGCCGCTTGCTTTGCACTTTTCCGCTCAGGTGCTGGACCAAGGGCAGCAAGCTTTGCTGCAATTCTCTTTTGCTTTTCGGCCTCAGCCTTCGCTTCTTCTTCTGCCTTACGTTGCCGAGCGGCCTGAAGTTTTTCGGCCATGAGCTTCTTCTGCAGCTCATAGTCGTCGACTGTTGGTCCCTGAGGAGGTGCCTGGCTCATGGGCGGCACGTTCTGCCGATCGTGTGTCGCGGCGTTCGGATGCGGCGCAGCGTGAGATGCGTATGGTGAAGTCCTCGATTGCCACACTGGACCATGGCCTTGACGCATTCCGGAGGGGGACACAGGGCTGTCGCCCGTAAAAGAAGTTCGTCGACCGTGGAGAAGGTCCTGAGGAGGTATCCCCTGATCATGCGGTTTTGCGCCTCGCTGAAATAGAGGGCCACTGCCTCCACTAACATTAGAAGATCCACGTCGGCGACCATAAGGAGCCTCCTGGTCACCCCGATTCGACTGGAAAGCTGGCGAAGGCCCTGGCGGGCCCTCCCCGTGCGGTGGCCTTTGCAACACGGCTGGAGGGTGTCTTTGATGTGGATCGACCCTCCCTGGTCCACGACGTTCCATGACTGGCTCATATCGACCGGACTGCGAGTTGAAAAGTTCGCGGTTAGGATTAACAGGACCGTTGGATCGGCTGAAATCATCCGCAGCAATCTCCTTGGCCGCTGGCGGACTAATCCCTCGCATGGATGACGGCGTTTCCCGAGGTTGATTTCGTCCGGGCACCTGAGGCGCCGAGGTATCAAGTATTACTGGAGAGGATTTGTTTACTGGGGGCAGAGTAGCCCATGGGGACTTGACTGGTGCTGGTGGAGGAGGTGGCCTGGCTACCAGGGTCGGCTTTTCGGGTGCGCCCTTGAGAACCAAACCTTTACCACCCCCAAGGATTGCCTTTCCAGATGACATCTGGGCGGGTGCAGGAGATTTTGGCTTCTCTGAAGGCTTAGGATCCTTGGGCAGTGATGCTGATGGTGTCTGCGCCGGCTCCGGCTCCGAGACTGCTGGTGCTGGGGGCGTTGTGGTCGTCTCTTCAACTGTAGGTATCGTCACCTTGGTGCCATCGTTCCACTGGATTTCACTGGGGATCCAGTCGTCATCATCGTCATCAACGTCGGCCCAGTTATTTGCGGCATTGATGTCTTCGGGTGCCAATCGAGCTGTCATATGGATTCCATACTTCTTCAGCTCCTCGTCGGTGAGTTTCTTAGGTTCGACAGGTGGGGGGGCTGTTGAAAGTGTCAGATACATGGCGTCTCAAGTTTAGAATGCACAGGAGGAGAAAGCACATACGTCGATTTTTGGTCCAGACAGTACTTGGGTCTGGTGCGCCAGCCGGCTTCCCGCTTGCGCCTCCAGATGCCTTACTTCCATCTCGTGATATGGTACCGAGCTTTGCTACCAACCGTGGTCGAGCACCGGCAGAAGCGCCCGCGCCCGGTGTACCGGATGCTGCAGCCGTGGAGCTTGCTTTTTCTAAATTCTTTGGCGTGGTAGTCCCTGAGCTCTGCGCCTTGTTGCCGAGAAATGTCTTGTTCACAGATACGGACTTGAACGAAGTCGGTTTCTTGACCGTGGAAGATGTCCTCGTGTGGCCCTTGCCGTCATATTTAGATCCATCATCCTTCCCCGCCTCTGTATCTGAGCCCCCACTGACGCTAACCTCTGTCGAGTTTACCAGATTATCCACGGTATCGGAAAGATGCTTGTTTTCGATTTCGTCAGTAAGCAAAGGGCCAGCGCCATTCACGAGCGACTGCTTGGCGTCGACATTTTGAGAGTCTGCGCTGATGGTAATGGTCTGGCAAGAACACGTTAGTCAGTCCAATCTGTAGCCCGATATAACGAGACTGGTGTGTCCAGCGTTGCGAAATGGCGTTGCCAGGACGCGAAAGGCCACGAGGGTGGGTGAGCGCATGCTGAGTTTGCACGGGAAACAAAGCGGTACGTACAGGCTCGGTGGAGGTTTTGGCTGCATCGACGGGATTTGACTGGGTGGCCTCAGCAGCCATCATCCGTTGCGAAGACTGACTAGATTGGCAAAAGGCGATGAATTGTCAAAGTGATCGCTCAAGCCGTTGAGTTGTCTCGTTGTCTCCTTGTGTTTGGTGTGTAGCCCGATAAGCGACTCGATGGCGTGTATTCGGTGTACGTTCCCTCGATTTTGGGGTTTTTTTTTTTCGCGATTGCCCGCCTGGTCAAACAGAACCTTGTCTGTAAAAGTGATGTCGACTGCCTTGGCTGGTTGGTCGGGCTCAGCGGGTCGGCTCGGGTTTCTTCACGACTTCTGCGGCAGCGGGTCGTCGTTGAGCCAGGGGAACGAAGTGCTGCTCTTGGACTAGCACTACCACGGGTCAATCGGATGCTTCGTCCTATGTAGATATTCCCTTCCTAAGTCTGATTTTGGGGCGGAATGGGGGGATAGGAAAATATCACGGTGGTGAGATGTGTCGAAGTGCACAGTGTCCAAATAGAACTGCCTTTTTCGCCAGTTGATTGATCGAATCCAATCCGCACAACAAGCTGGCTGCATGGGAGTGCGGCTGGCCCTGCGTTACGGTGATTCAAGCCGGCCGGCCCCCCGTCTATTTTGGGCCTAGCGCCATGTTGCGGTCTATTCGTTTCAATCTCTTACTGGGTCATCGCTCCTTGGAAGCTTTCACCCAAGAACAAAACAGAAAGAAGCTGGGAAGCGGGGCGAAGTCCCGTTTGCAAGGATCGTGGCAGCAAATTGACTATGACACACCTCATCATCAATGCTATTCAATCTCTGTCACCTCTTGTGACGTTTTACGGCATGGATAGAATCCTATGCACAAACTCGTAGACAAATGTGTCTTAGCTCCGACCCGCATTGTGAGTTGGCAAACAGGCGCATGGACACCAAGTACCCAGCCGCCAAGGATTGGGCTCAACGAGTTAACGGGGAAGCTACCCTCGGCAGAGATTAGATGCTGTACTTGCTTCAAATCTTTTTTTTTTTTTTTTTCTTTTTAAAAAAAAAAACTATGCCACGCGTTGCATGGGATTTCTCGTCATCACTTTTTTTTTCATCCATTCGCAAAATACCGGCGCACAAGCCAATTTTTGTTCACATTATCATGCCATAAGCGTCTGTGTGAACATAGAATTCGCCCAGTAAATGCATTTAAGGGAAGAGACAAATGAATTTCCATAGAGGTCAAGTGGTGTACAGACGGTCTTGTTCTATTCGCCGTATCTACAAGCCATATTACAAGTCCTCCCCAAGGGCCTGAAGAGTGATTTAGTGGGGGTTGTTCTTGTGGTGGCCTAACATGCGTTCAACTGTTAACTCGGAGCGCTTTCAACAAAGATAGTGACTGTGGTGCACACGGTCAGGATCTAAGCGACTTACGGAGGTGGAAGTAGTAGTTCTGGGCGTAGCCGACAGCGAGAATGAAGGCAATGGCATGAATGATAGCTGCCGGGAAATGTCAGTGGTGGGATCATGTCTTAGGACAAGGCAAGGGCCGATCCAACATACGCTTAGCGGTCGGGTTCTTGCCAAAGTGCTTCGCCTGGTAGCGACCGAGGATACCCGTGGGCTTCTGCTCGGGAGCGGCACCCCTGGGAAGCTTCGAGTAGAAGTTGACGACGCGCTTCATGCGGACGGCATCGGGGGCAGCGCCGATAGCCTGTCATGGCAACTAGCTCGTCAGTCTCGGTTTCATCGCCGCAACAGTCCTGGAACACCGGAGCAAAGACGAAATCAAATGCCCTCAGAATAGTCCTGGCGTGTCTTCCGTGATCCTCCAAATCTCTCGGCACTCAACATCCCCCGCGTTCATGAAAAGGTGACAATGATTGCGTGCTGAATCCAGACTTGTCGATTCAAACTGGCCAGAGTTTCCGTCGCATCGTGAAGGGGAAAATCCAAGTTGGACTTACGTTCGGCGAAGCAACCTGGAGACAGCAGAATGAAATAGCAATGTCAGTAACTATGTTGACAATAAAATGCATCGCCTTGGGGGTTTGTCGGTTTGTAACAAAAACCGGCATACCTTGGGGGGAATGAGCGTCGAGAGCGCTCGGCGAGTAACGTGGCTCATGGTGGCAATTGGGACAGGCCGATTTCAAAGAATAGAGATTCAAAAGTCGGTAGCAATGTTCTCAATTGGCTGTGTCGCAATCGTCGTGCCAATTGAGGTAGGGTTCTTCTTGAGCTGAGGTCGGGTCGGGGACGTTTTGGAAATCGAGGTCCTCCCGCGAACAGGTTTGCTACGGGCGGCGGTTCTTTCCGCCGAATTGGCATTTGGCCAATCACGTGCGGGCCAGACGAGGCTGAGAAGTGGATCTCCCATCCCATTGACGTCCGCAAATGTGCTCAAGCTTCCCGAGAGTCGAGGGTGATGTCTTGTAGATCAATTGAACTCTCAACAAACTCCGAATTCTAGTCCTAAGGTGGTTAATCCTACCAGCTATGGCTTCTCTCAGATATACCTCGACTGCTGCCGCCCGGCTCCTCCGGAGCGCGTCGTGGCAGCAAACTCGAACCGTCGTCGCTGGCCGCAGACACGAGAGCTCTCTCGTCCGCTCAGAGAAATCAGGCCCCGCGCTTCCTGACACCAACGAGAAACCAAAAAACCAGCCCGACTACCAGGCCACCTTCGACAAAGCTACATCGTAAGATTTACAACTCTTTAGGCCTGTGTCGTACCGTCGTGGGCTGTCTCGATTGCTGACTGCAACCCTTCACACGCTTCAGAACCTTCAGCCCCGTGCCCAAGCGCGTGCTTGATGGCAGCGAGCCGACCGACGTTCTTCCCGCGGCAGTTCTATCGGGTGCCCCCATGGAGCTTCAGGCCCGGACAGTCCGGTAAGAAAAGGAGGGCATGGCCAATATTCCAAGGTGACCAATATCTCTGACATCACCATCTCAAAACAAAAGCATCTACCGTCCTTCGAAGCCAGCTACGCAGTCTGGCACGCACGGATTGCGCCAGTGGCGTATGGATTGGGATGTCTTGGCCAAAGGCCACCGCTGGGAGAACCCTCTGATGGGCTGGCAGTCATCAGGCGACTTCATGCAGGGTTCGCACATTTACTTCAAGAGCAAGGAGGATGCCATCGCCTTTGCCGAAAAGCAGGGCTACGAGTATTTTGTGCAGGAGCCCAACGAGCGCAAAATCACACCCAAGGCCTATGCCAACAACTTCTTGTACAGTGACAAGAAGTTGAAGCATATTAGGACCAAATAGATCAGGAAGTTTGAGTTTATTGGGGTTAGTCATAGAATCAGTAAGGCAGATGGCTTTTTTTTTTTTTTTTTTGAACTTGACGGGCGTTCAGACTTTTACTGGATTGTAAATACCATTTCTTGTGTGACTAAAGTAAACAAAATCGGATTGGCCACAATAGCTTTGTGGCTCATTCCCAAGATATTTTAAATCGATATGTTGGAGTAACGGCAAGCTTAACCACCAAAAATGCGATCCATCACTTCATGTTGACCGTGGCCTGCGACCGTGTCTCCCGAACATTTGGACATGCGGACCAGAGCCAGTCAGAGAGTACAAGGGAAATCCAAGCAAAACTTTGATTGCACGTTGTCGTTAACTCAAGTAACCATTCAACCCCGCGCAGTAACTGCAACATGGGGTAGTTCCATAGGATAATCAAGAAGAAAAAAAAACATAATCAAATAACCCGAGTGCCAAAGCGGTTTAAACGCCCAAGGATGCTTCCAAACAACTCCAATCCGATAAAAAATCCAAAGCCGAACTCCAAACCACCAAACAAAATCATAAAAGTTTGAGCAATAAGCACAAGCGCCAGGACTGGGACCTTGGGCATTGAGCTCGACTTTGATGGACTGCATCCATGGATCCATTCCTCAATCATACACTTCTGTAATATCAAGTCTTAAAGTTCAAGTGTCTTGCGAGAACTATGTCACCATCAACTCAGGATCGTGGTCAGCGGCATGGTCAGTCATGTCTCTGCTGTCCTTCTCGACTCGGAATCCAAGGGCGATGTGAGCAGGCAACTCAACCTTGCGTTGCCTAGCTGTGCTCTCAGCCCAGGTTCGTAATCGTACGAGGTTACGTATCGCCGCTTCTCTTCTTTGAGTCTGCAACTCCAGTACAGCTTTGTTAACCATCTCGGCAACCTTTCTCCTCAAGTCAGGATGAAGAAGATGTTGGAGGTTTTCTGGCAAATCGTTCTTGTCGAAGAACAACAGAGACATAGTGCTCTCCAACTCCTTTATGAATTTTTCATTGACGGGTGCGCGGGGTGCAAGTTGCTCTTGTGCAAACTTGATAACTTTTTCAATGTCACCGTGACTGCTGGTCCTGATGAGCTCGACCAGCTGGAGACGAAGGAGTTCAAAATGCAGCTTAGGGTCATTGCCCAATATCTAGATGTAAATCAGTCAGCATTGTATCAAATACATGCGTGTTTAATCATCAAATGTGGTTATAGGTTGTTTGCTCATGATTTTCAGTGTGGTGTTAATCATCAAAGGCACATAGGCCATATGCGTGGTGCATGAAGTTTTTTAATCATCGCAGGGAATTCGAGGTGGGATATGTAAATGAAGCAAGCTAGCCACATACCTCTGGGTCAAGGTCATTTAGACCCTCTATCGCATCTGAAATCTGGCCCTGATGGATCTGGTTCTGAATCTCACGGCGTGCTATGATAGAGACCACGTCCTGTTGGGCAGGGATGTTTGCTTCTTTTGCAAAGTTTGCAGCGGCTTTGGGGTAGCCTTCCATGGTCAAATAATCAAGGATGACAGCATTGATGTCACTAGATCCATAGTCAGTCAACTGAATCAATTGCGCATCTATGATTACAATCATTGGAAGGCTGCAATTTCAGAACGCTTGGACACAATGTTGTTCCGCATCGTATTTCTCGGAGAGATTCCCATTTTGTGTGATCATCACATTGCAGCAGGAAGGGGCAAGAGAGAAGGTGAAAATAAAAAAATGAGCGAATCGTAAACGTACCTCTTAGGCGATCGAACAGCAGAAACCCTCGCATCAAATGAATGCTTTATGGGCGTGGCTGTAGAAGTAGTGGAAGCCTATAAACCACACGTTAGAATCATGCCGTGCTGCAGAAATTCCGTGCGTGAGACAATACGTACCATGACGTCTGAGCTATCGGCGCGAGCTGCGCCTAATGTTGGAGTCGGTGATGATCCGTCCGCTCGCCAACTACGAAAGTGTTCGTAGAGAAATTGTCTGAAAACTGGTGCGAGGTCTGGAGTGAGAGCCTCAGGCTCAAGACTATCGCGACCCTGCGTGGTTGACCGTGGCATATATAGCCGGCAGGGGGTTTGTTTATTGGGAATTCATTTGCACACTCAATAGGGGAAGAGAGACCGTGGTCAGAATACGATTGGGAGCAGCCAATCGCAAGAAATTAGGTTGCGCTGGTACGACCGACCTATGTATGGTTGCCTGATTCAGCCCATAGCTTTTCTTCCTTTCTCTGAAGGTGTGGTTTCAGGAAGAGAAGGAAAATTAAGAATTGAAATATGAGAGATGAGAGGAAAGTTTGCGAAAGAAAATTCGAGCTCAAGGCTTTTCTATTCAAGGATGGGACTGACGTGGGGTCAATTTCTCTGCCATTTGATTGGTCGCAAGGAAGCTAGCAGTCGACAATTGTGGCGCCTGCTTGAGATACCCACTTAAGATGTTTCCAGCCACCGTTTTGCCGGCAAACCGTCCACAGAGGTAACGGGGCACGTGCCAGAAGCCAGTAATCCCCGCCAAACCTGAGAATTTGGTGCGGGTGTCCGACTTGCAGGACCCTTCCCCTTTTCTTACACAAAGGGTTCAAGGTTTGTGGGTTTTGAGCATTTGTTTGTCTTTTTTGGTCGGACAACTTATTCCGAAATTCGTGCCTTGTCTGCCTTTGATTTGCCAGGAAGGATCTGTGTTCACTCCGTTCGACAAAGCAAATCCGTCGAGCCTCTGTAGTACAGCGCTGTGTTCTCTCGGTGAACCCCCAGCCAACCACAGCTCGGCACGACGAGGGAGAAATAAAAAGCAGTCAATTGCGGTTGGAGGCAGCTTTGCCCGCCGGAAACTCCCATTGGTCTGCCTTGCTGTCACAACTGAAGGAAGATCCAACGTCGTAACTAGGACTGTCGAGATGGCCAAGTCACCGGAACCCAATGACACCATCACGACAAGGTACCACTATTCCCCGCCATGGGCCGATTTGAGCATCATTGGAGTTGCTGGAAGCTCCGGCTCAGGCAAATCTAGCATTTCAGATGCGATTGTTAGAAAGCTTAACCTGCCGTGGGTTGTCATCCTTTCAATGGTGAGCCCAAATCGATTTACTTGGCAATCCTTGCTTATTGCTATGTGATCCCCCTGCATTTACTTGAACCGCGAACAAGACTTCATTCATCCATACTAGCTACCCGTTCATCCTTATTCCTTTCTTTGCCTATTCGTGTTTAACAACCCCGAGAATTAAGACATTATTTACTGTGCAGCAAACAAAAGAGAAGGACAGCATCGAATGACGGCAATTGCGATTTGTAAACTTGTTGTTAAATAGAATATGCGGTTGACTCACACTCATACAAACATATCAGGACTCCTTTTATAAAAGTCTCGACGCCGAATCATCCAGAAAAGCATTCGCAAATGAGTATGACTTTGACGCACCCGATGCAATTGACTTTGACGCTCTTGTCAATCTCTTACGTGATTTGAAGGCTGGGTACGTAGATATCAGCGGTTTCCATTGCCTGGATATTCGAATAAGCTCAAGAACTGATCGGTGCCGTTGTGGTCGCTCAGAAAGCGAGCAGAAATACCCGTGTATTCATTCGTGAAACATCAGCGCATGGAAGAGACCACCTCAATCTACTCTCCCCACGTCCTAATCCTTGAGGGCATTTTTGCCCTGTACGACCCTAGAGTATTAGAGCTGTTGGATATGAGAGTAAGTTGGAGACGATTCTTCATAATTAACAAATATCTTGCTGAGATGCCACCGTTGTCATAAAGATTTTCTGCGAAGAAGACGCAGATGTGTGCCTCACCCGTCGTAGTAAGAAAGCCCCCTGCACCGAGCTGAACATCTAATCATCGCGGATTGTTTAACCAATGTTATATACTCATGACTACTCTCATACTTAGTTATCCGAGACGTCCGAGACAGAGGGCGCGATGTAGAAGGCATCATCAAACAGTGGTTGGCTTTCGTGAAGCCAAATTTTGTCAAGGCAAGCTACCCAATAATATTTTACCGTCGGTCCCCCTGTCAGCTAACCAATTGCACCTTCATTCAGTTCGTGGATCCGCAAAGAAAAGTGGCAGATATCATCGTCCCTCGTGGCGTTGAGAACAAGGTTGCTATAAGTGCGTTGCAATTATATACTGCCACATCCAGTGCTCAATGTCCTGGGCTCGAAATCACTAACAAAGTCCTCAGCCATGATGGTTCAGTACATTGAGCAAAAGCTGCTGGAGAAGTCTAAGCAGCACCGAGCAGCTCTAAGTAGGCTTCAGCTTGAGTCGCTGGAGACACCGCTATCTAGCAAAGTCATCTTCATCGAGCAGACCCCGCAACTGCGCGGCATAGATACTATCTTGCACGACATAGACACAAGTAGTGAGGACTTCATCTTCTACTTCGATCGGCTTTCCGCCCTTCTCATTGAACTGTAAGTGCCTAAGACACTTCCTCAAAGATAATGCCATACTCATTCCTAACATTACCACTCAAAATACAGAGCCCTCAACAATGTCAGGTTCGAGTCAACCACAATCACCACCCCTCAGGGCTACACCTACAACGGCCTTCGCCGGGCACAGGGCGACGTCTCGGCCATCGTGCTGGAGCGCGGCGGCGCCGCCCTTGAGGTGGGGCTTAAGCGTGTGATCCCCGACTGTAAGACTGGCCACATAGTTATCGAGTCCAACGTCAGGACGGGCGAGCCCGAGCTCAAGTACCAGAAGCTGCCGCGCGATATCCAATCCCACGGCAGCGTGCTCCTGCTCGACTGCCACATGTCATCGGGCGGGTCTGCCCTGATGGCGGTTCAGGTCCTGCTGGACCACGGGGTGGCGCAAGATCGCATCGTCCTGGCGACCTACTCGGCCGGTCGCATGGGCCTGCATCGGCTGACGACGGTGTTTCCCGACATCACGGTGGTGGCATGCAAGCTTGTGCAGGACATTGAGGAACGCTGGATCGAAAAGAAATATTTCAGGTGCTGAGCTGTGCCACTGCCTCCTCAATATATCGCCAGCACTTGAAACGAGATCGTGAAATTGATGTTCATATATACTATACCGAAGAGGAAAATGACAAGTATACATTAGCGGCATCCAAGCGCTGGGTTTGGTTGTCTTTAACTTGGTCTTGGGTATGTCATGATGGAGCCGGATGCAATTTATTGCGAAAGCAAATCAACGTGATAAAAAAAAAAAAAAAAAGCCACTGAAGCATTTGAATATTAAATTCCACGATTATATTCCACACACCAAGAAATTCATAGAATCGTTGTGAGGTCAATTATAGATTCAATCTTCTAATAAGTCTAGGCAACCTCTTTCTGAAGTCTGTCTTCCTCAAAGGTAACTTGAGCACCCCAAAAACATGGATGACACAGCTGATAGCCTAGGAATACATGGTTAGATGTCCAATAAACATCACATTGGGGCCTCATAGACCATAGCTATGTTTTAGTACGCCATTAAATCTGACCAGGGTTGGATAGTTAGCCATCAGAGTTCGCCGTGAGTCAAGGGCAATAATAACAAGAATCAGGCCGGACTTACCTCTACCAAAAAGACCACGCTTAAGCCAGTCCATGGCCAGGAGCACCCTGGTTCTAAGGCTGACGCTCTGGGCAAAGTAGACACTGCGCCAGGCGTAAACCGCCCACAATCCACCAGTCAAAGACCAGCCCTCACCCCAGTCGAAAACGGCAGAGTTGCCAATGTAAGCCAAGCTTCCCAGATGCTTGTATTCGAAAGCCTTGTAAATTGCTGCATCGACATCGCCATCAATTATATCATTCGCCCGCAGTCCCGGGGCTGCTCGTGCCAATTTGTTGAGCTTGTGAGCTAGGTACTGTCCCTGTTGGTGTGCACGCTGGGCCGTGGCCGGAAGCGAGGTTAGTTTCGAGTCGATTTGTCTCAGAAGCTCTCGAAGCTCGCCAAAGTCGAGGGTTCCACTCTGGTCCTTGTCAAACTCGGCGAAAAGCTTATCAAGTCGCTTCAGATGGCTTGCAGCCTGTGGGAAGCGTTTCTTGACGTCGGCCGCCACGTTCCGCCAGTCGCTGAAATGGAGCTGGAGGGTTTGAGGATCCTTGCCGTGCTTCCATGCATACGCTTGTAGGAAGCTGATGATGTGATCTGCTACGTTGTTCTGGACTGTGCTACAGTCCCCAATGGCATACACATCGCCGAGGGGAGTGCCCAGAAGCCTCAGGTGACTGTCTGTTTCCAGAGCGTGTCTGTTACCTTGGGCTTCGCCAAGTCGCTCCGCTAGTTTCTTTGAGAATTCCGTCTGCGACACACCAGTAGACCAAAGACAGAAGCCCATGGGAAGTTCCTTGGTGGTCAACTTGCCGTCAGGCCCTTTCTGAGTGAAAATGATTCGATCCTTTTTCACTTCGGAAACTCGAGAGTTCGTGAGAACGTCGACTTGATCCCTTGCAAACCTTTCCTCTGCATATTTGGAAACCGTTTCATCGTACGTATTGAGGATGTGACCTCTCGACTGTATAACATGCACCGAGATCTCGTTACGCAGCAGCTTTGGGAAGTGCAGAGTAACATCCTCGTTGAGGAGATCGAACAGTTCAGCCGCAAACTCGACACCCGTCGGTCCACCGCCGCTGACAACGAATGAGAGAAGGCGCCTCCTCTCCTCGTCCGAGGTACTAGGGAGGCATGCCAGTTCTAAGTTGTGGACAATCTGATTCCTGATCTTCCGAGCATCTCGAATGTCCTTGAGGAAGAAGCAGTTTTCAAGACCCTTGACTCCGTGAGGATTGGTGCTGGACCCCACTGCAACCACAAGTTTGTCGTAAGGCACGTAAAATCTTTGCAGATTTCCAGATGCATCTTTCTGAGATACCTCGACCAGCTTGTGACTGAAATCCACGTCATCGGCATTGGCTGTAATTTGTCAGTTTGAGCCACGTTTATATGTCAAAGCCAATGAGGCAATGTGCGAGAAAACAGAAAAGAGGAGTCTCCTCAGCAGTCGATGCCGTGACAAATTGGAACTCACCGCGCAGGAAGTGGCCGCCCACCCTATGAAGTATCCTCCGGATCGGCTCAACAAGTGATTTGAGCTCTAGGGTGCCAACCGTCGCTGAAGGTAGCATAGGAGTGAAAAGGAAGTAATTTGCTGCAAAAGTTGCGCCGGGTTAGGTTTCATTCTTTTGAGATGGTTTGAGGACGCCCTGTATGAAACTCTTGACCGGGACGCTTCAATCCATCTTTGGATCCTTGGCAGAACTCATCACTCACCCGGAGATATCACGGTGACGTTCCAGTCCTCGGGGTTCAGTTCTTTCAGAATCGCAACGCCGCCCCAACCGCCACCTAATATGACAAGTCTTGGTTTCTCCTTCCGTTCCTTGGCAGTTGGACTGTCGTTATCATCGAGGTATGCCTCGAGGATGGGCAGATTTTTTGGTCCGCCCCGACGAGGATTCAATGCCGTCCGTGCAACATCTATGGGCTCATGGTCGCCAGACTCCTTGTACGTCGATGCATCGTAGAGGAAGAAGGCAACCACACCTAAACCGAGAAACGCAATCGAACTGCCGAGCCACGCAGCAGCTCTGTATGCGATTATCCAGACCCTAGACCTTTGTCGCGGGACCAGACCATCAGACAGATATCGGACGAATTGCCGTTGGTGGACTGAATCGAACCGGAATCGTGGGTGCGCGTTGATTATCTTCGGGGTCGCGAGCGCGTGTCGAGCACCTTGTCTTGGGCTTGTGATCGAGCGCGTGAGCAGCGGATTATGGAGCAACTGACTTCGAGTGCCGGTTATCAACCTGGCAGAACCTTGCAGTCGTCTGCTCTGATGTCTAACAGACAACATTGTGCGTGCCCGTCGACACCTTTGGAAAGACCGGACCGTTCAGAGTATATGCTTAGTAGAATTACGGACCATTGCACCACTTCGAGCACGGCTCAACTGTCGACAAAGCAGCAGAATTCTAGATGTAGTCCACGGAAGAAAACAAAGAGCTGGAGGAAATCAAATCCTTCGTGTGTTGGTTAGCTGAGGTCAGTGTGATGTTGATGTTTGTCGCTCGATGCGCGATCCGATCATTGGTCGGCAGCTTGTCGCCAGCAGTTGCTTGCGTCATTGCGGGACTGTTTGAGCTAGAATTAGCGCATTGAAGGTACGATCGTAGGTGCTGGAATCTTGGCTTCTTAGGTAATCGTCGCATGAGTTCATGACCAAAACAAGTGGAGTCCTGATTTGCAAGGAAACCCTGAGTTGTCTGCTTGTCTATGCCCATAGCACATTCCAAGCGACGTAACAAAATTGCTTCACAGGCAAGACAGGATTTCCGTCAACCAAATTCACATTCGCAAAGATGATTCAAGCAGAGGTCATGAGTAGGTGTGTATTTAGTTTTAATTATTAACAGAAACTTACAATAAACAAAGTTGATGAGTCTCGCCAGGTCGAACTCGTCCAGTTCGTCATATTGACATGTCCCGATTATGCTATTCTCAGGCTTGAAGCATGGTTGATTATTATACGCAAACTCTTAATTTCGTATTGTACATATTGGGGTGAGGTATTACTCCCCATATATACTTCGCGGAGACTTTCTTTCTCATTATTGACGCCTTAGCATTGTCCCTTAATTGATTACATCCAAAGCCCGCGAGACCGCCCCCTAATTTGCCAGGTGGATAGGTTAGCTGGTCACGCACAAACGCCCGGTTAGGATTGCTTCGTCTTACCTTTTGACAGGGGTCCCGGAATCTCGGAGCCATACCGTTATGCCGGAATCAAAGGACCCCTAAAACCCCGTACCGATTCCATTCAGCCTCTGCAGACCATCATCCGCACGGAGGCATTGTCTCATTCGTTGCTAAACTTCTTAGTTTTGGAAGATTTTCCAAATTTCTTCGGCAACTCTGCTGTAATTTCATATGCTGTTTTTTTTTTTTTTTTGTTTTTTTTTGGCGGTGACTACCTACATTCGATACCTACCTACCCTTCTTATCTTTGGGCTGCTGGTGTAAGCCCCTTGGGGACAGGCCAAGCTAGCATTTTGAGCCTACATACAATCAAACATCATGGATTTCACTCAAGATAGCCACAGTGATTCCAGAGCCTATGATATCTCACCAGGAGTGATTGACTCCTCGGCCAGACCCAGAACTGGGGTTCTTAGGCGGTCTTGCGAGGCTTGTCGCGCGCTGAAAGCTCGCTGTATCCACGTGCCAAGCTCGGGGTCCAGGTGCTGCAAAAGGTTAGTGACGCTCGGAATCCCGGCCCCTATCGGATGGCCTCTGAATCCTTTTTTTTATGGTTGTTCACAACTAGCCAACACTTTTCTGAATATTTCGTGCGTAGATGTATGGACCATGGCCTCGACTGTGTGTTTGAAGAGGCCATTGCCAGGCCAAAGAGAGCCCGTGCCAGTGCGTAAGTGAGAACCTCTATTTAAGTCCAACTAACATTTCATCATCCAAGTTGCATTACACGATCGGGATTCCGTATAATCCCTGAGGAGATACTGACACAATATTCATCGTGGGACTTAAAAGTCGTACCCGAGTAAAGGATGTCGAGGAAAAGATAGACAGTCTCATAGCCCTCATCGCCGCCAGAAACGAGCCCCAGACCAAAGTGATGGACAAGACCATCCCCAACTTGACCATTACAAGTTTCTTGGACTATGAAGGAAACTTTTCCTTCCCAAACATCATGAACAGCTCTGGTCTGGTGTTCCCCGAGTCTGGGTTTCCAACTACTTCACCAATGATGGAACTGGCTCTGTCACCCAGTGTCAACGATGTCTTCTCCAAAGGCATCGTCACTTTTGAATCAGCACAAGGCTACTTGCAGGCCTTCGTTGCCGATGCCGCGCTTTTCCCCTTTGTTGTGATTTCTCCACATATGACACTGGAATTTTTGAGGAGAGAGAGACCTTGTTTACTTCTTGCCATCATGGTTGTTTGCTCCCAAGACCCTGTTCAGGAAAAGTTGATCACAGAGTTCAAAAGTTTCATCGCACAACATATCATCGTCGAGGCTCGAAGGGGCATCGACCCCATACAGGGCCTGATTGTCTACAGTAACTGGTAAGATCACTCGACCGTCCCACAACCAAAAAAGAAAATCGAGGCCGAAGTAAACTAATGAACCCTTCATTTCCAAAAATAAAAATAAAAATAAAAAATAAAACAGGCACAATAGATGCGCCAATCCCTCTGTCCAACAGCTATATCAGCTGACTCAACTCGCAGCCACTCTGGCTGGGGATTTCGGACTACCTTCACTGGCAACCATGAGAGAGATGAACAACGGCAACGCGAAAATGCCACGGCCCATTCGAGAGCTCAATTCGCAGTATCTAGACGAACTAGAAAGGATGAGGGCCTACCTCGGGTGCTATCAAGTCTCGCACGGCATGTCAATTGGCGTCAGGAAACCCACACACCTCCTATATAACAGGAGGATAGAAGAAGCCGCCAAGATGATTTCAAGCCTCAAACAGACCGCAAATGACACTCTGATACCACACCTCATCCGTCTTCAACGTTTCGCAGAGGATATCCAGAGGACCTTTGACTATAACGACCCCGATGGCCTTGATGAGATGGATGGTCCCAAACTGCGAGCCACGGCCATCATGCTCGATCGACAACTCTCACAGGTAGTTGAGGCAATGCCACTTGAAGTGCGCCAAAACAGTGCGTATCCTGATTTCTTATTTCTTGGTTTCACTTGTTTCTCTTAAACCTCCTCTCGAAGCCGACCTCTATTTCTTCAAGCATACACAAGCTAATAACCCTATAGCCGACATTCAACTCGAATCGCTGTTCCTCCGCATTTACATCTCAGAGATTGGTATCCAGATACCAGGCGGCCACGCCAAACTAGAAGGGCATTGCTGTGACTGGTGTGCCTCAACCCATCGCACAGAGCTTATTATCATGTGCATACGCGCCACCCAGAAGTACCTCGATTATTACCTTGCCCTTCCGGATGCTATAGCGTCACGACTCAACGTCTTGCAGATCGGGCGGCACATGTATGCAATAACCATGCTGGCTCGAGTCATGATGCGCGACCAGATCGGGAAGCTCGACATCGCTCTCCTGGGCGAACTCGCAGCCGCCCAGGCCTACGTTCAGGCTTCAGAGCGGAAACTTGCAAGACTCATCACCATGATGCCCTGTGGAAAGCAGAAGCAGGATATGATCGGGTTGTTCTATCGGATATTCAAGTTGGCGGCGGATGTAAGTACTTTTGCCACCCCATCCAGCCTCACTCACGGGAGATGTAAAAGTAAAAAAGCCTGACGCAACATATCTGCATGCAGTGGTTTGAGGCGACAGGCACAAATCCCCCCAACGCCATGGATTTTGACACTTGCATTGCAGGTTTCGATATCAATCAAATCATCCTCAGCCCTGTGCGCAAGGATTCATGTGATTCTTTAGTTTCGAGACCGGTCACCATTGATTGTTTAGACAAGCTGTCGGCAACCCCGGAGACCACATCAGAACACTCAGAGCCAGGGGTACCCGATGTATCGCTCTCTCCGAACCAAGAGATGCTGTGGACGACAGATCTCAGTGATTTTACTCCACCAGATAACAATAACTGGTTCGCTATTTGAAATGCGTTGTTTTTCTTTCTCCCCCCCCCTTTCTTTTGTGCCATCTATTACCAGTCGCAATAGGCAGTAAATTTTTTTTTTAGGCCCGGAGGCAGTCCTAAAGTTCATGTATGAGGGTGCAATTTTGTATTAATCGCCAAGACAGCGTTTAATTAATAACCAAACAAGCAAAGTTTATATTCTAAAGTCCTTGTACGACCATTTCTCCGTGACCGTTGACTTGCCCTGCTTCTTGAAAGGTCGCTTCATCCTGGCCTCCATCTTGCCACGGACTATCAGACTGCGATACCTGTCCTTGAGCAAGTTCCCCTCTGGTTTGAGTAACCGCAGTGAGTCCTGCAGCTCGTCGGGCAGGACAAGCTCCAGGTCCTTCTCTGGCAGCCGGAACTTGCCCAGCTGCCTGCGCCGGAGCTCGTTCTCATCTCCCACGTCACTGTCGTCGCTCATCTCAACCTTGGCCAGGGCGGCCGCCTCCCGCTGTTCAACCTCAGCGGCCAGCTCTTTGATCTTGGCAGACTGAATGTTTTTGAGCTTCTGTGCAGCCTTTTCTTTCCGCCTCTGCTCTTCCTCTTTCCTGCGCTTTATCCTGTTGCGCTGAGCTTGCGTCTTTCGCTCCGGTCGCTTGGACTTGATGGGCAAATCCTCACCGCCGCTCGTGAACCCTTCCCATGCCGAGTCTTCCTCCCACTCTGATAGATCGGCCCGAGCCTCAGCAGCCTCTGCCTCAGCCGCTGAGCGTGCGACAGCCTCAGCTCGCAACTTCTCAGCCGCCTCCTCGGCCAATCTCTGCTTCTCTGCTTCCACAGCCTTGGCACCCTCCGCGTTGTACCTCTCGACGTAATCGGTGAAGAGAGGGTTGTAGCTGTAGGAACCTTCTGGAGTCGGCACGGCAGGCACAGGTTTGCCATTGGCGGCTAAGCTTATGGGCTGGTGCCTCAACGTCTCTGGGGCTTTTGCCTTGACCGGCTTGGACACAAACTCGAGTTTATCGCCGGTCTTCAAGATGACGGGTCCTTCCTCTGGCTCTGCCTCCGCCCAGACATCATAACTAGCATCGGCGAGTGTGATTGTCGACTCGTGATGGCCGTCTGCCACCTTCCGCAGGCGGTGGAGTTCTTTCTGCGCCACAAAATCCTTACGAATCCGCTTTACCGGGAGAATTCCGTCGGTCGTTTTGCTGTCAGCGGCTCGTTTCCTGGATGACACGGCAGGAACTGCTGAGCGGGCTGCGATGATCTCGTCTGCCCTTAGAGTCTTCTTGATATGCTTGGGGTGCTTCTTGGGTATGGCAGAATCTCCAACCACATCGACAGTAAAGAGCGATTCTGACGGTCGCTCTTTGTAAACACCACTAGAGAGTTGCAAACATTGTTAGCACGCATAAATAAGTGAGGAACATCAGATCGCATGAACAACTAACCCCTGGATAATCTCCTCGTTGCGCTTTTCAAGACCCTTCTCTACATCGGTGACATCGACATGTTTTCTCCATGCCTTTTTGCCTTTTCGGGAGGGCTGTTTGTATTGCCGAGGCGCCTCAGGGTCGGCGGACAAGGGACCGATAGCAGGCATCTGTATTTCGTCAAATTGCTGTCTGAACTTTGAGTAGGCGGTTATGAAGATAACCAAGCTCACGAGCGGAAGCCGACTGTCTAAGGACCCTTCTCAAAAGAGCGAAGCGGGGATGGGCAAAATTTCCTGAGTCCCATATTTGATAAAACACTGCAGATTCTTATCAGCACGTGCATGACAGTGTAGTCTAAATCCAGCATGCCAAGATCTAATAGAACTGGTGCCATCTTTTTTTTTACCGTAGCTCCTATTGAAATGCACGGTTGATCAAAGCCTTCCGGCACCTTACACAAAGTACCTACTTGGCCTTGGAGAAATTGTCCTCACGCAACATGATGATGATCGCAGGAGACAATGTGAATTTTAGGAACTCCATCACTATCAAGCAAGCTGTGTTTTATCTTATTTTATCTTTGTGTTCTCTAGGCGCATAGTCCTGACGGCCACATATTCATTACTTCTGAAGAGTGCCATACCTACCCTAGAAAATAGTAGAAGAGTATGGCACCTAAGGTTGGTAGGGTAACCCTTCGCATTGGGATGGATTCTGGCCCGTTCTTGCCGCACATGGTCCCGCGGAAATGACACTGGTGGATCCACCGCCCAATCCAGTTCCAGTTGACGTTAAGTTGCGGGTTGGGAATGTGCCTGGGCACTACGCAGTACTTCATGCAAAGAATGTAGTACATTTGTACATTTGTTAGCATTGATAAACATTAACTCTAATTATCTGATCCAACCGCAGAATATTTCTACCACTTTATACTAATTGCAAAAAAAAAAAAAAAAAAAGACCTTTCCCAACAACGCGCAGCCTTAAACCGTGTCCCCCTCTCGGTGTCTAACGACAAAGACCGCCGGACAAATCTGCAGCTACCGAGTGACCAGGACCGGCTTGTACTGTTTTCGGTTGTTGGCCCCGTCTTACCTACGCCTTCTCAGAAAGGTCCAGTTTGCATAGCCCCTGAATTCAAACAAGATCTTCAAGTCCCATTCAACTACTTTCGCGTCATCGACCACGTTCGCCAGTCGCTTCCGTCGCCGAACTCCCAGAACGGCACCAGACGATACCGACCCCGATAAACTCGTCTAGAATCTCGCGACAAAATGGCGCAGTCAGGGACTGGGGCATACAACAACCCCTTGAAGAAATTCAAGTAAGATCGGATAGATGTCTTGCAGCGGGAGCTCGCAGGTCTAGACTGGTATGCGAATGAGTGCTGAATTATTCGTCCTCCCATAGGTTGGTGTTTCTGGGTGAACAGAGCGGTACGAATACATTCTACCTGTAGTCTTTTGGACGATGGGGATCACGCAACTGACACCCATGTTTTCTCTTGATCACAGTTGGCAAGACGTCCCTAATCACTCGATTCATGTACGATTCTTTCGACGGCATGTACCAAGCCACTATCGGAATCGACTTTCTCTCCAAGGCAAGCATGCCACTGCGCACCCTACCGATTAAGCGAATCCTCAGCTAGCACAGCGATTGACCAGTGCGGAATGCTGACCTCGAGGGTACAATCTAGACCATGTACTTGGAAGATAGGACGGTGCGGCTACAGCTATGGGATACGGCAGGCCAAGAGAGGTTCAGGAGTCTGATTCCATCCTACATTCGCGACTCGAGTGTAGCCGTGGTGGTATATGATATATCAAGTAAGTGGCCATTTTCCACTACAGGTGCCAATGCGGGGGGCTTTTGAAAGGGCACTGCCTGCGTCTCCGGGCTGTTACTGATGCGTTATGAATGAAACACAGATGCGAAATCTTTCCAGAACACACGAAAATGGATAGACGATGTGCGGGCAGAAAGAGGCAACGATGTTATAATTGTCTTGGTGGGCAACAAGACGGACTTGAACGACAAGCGCGAGGTCACGACGCAGCAGGGCGAGGAGGAGGCCAAGAAGAACAACCTGATGTTTATTGAGACCAGTGCCAAGGTCGGCCATAACGTCCAGACGCTATTTAAAAGGATAGCACGCTCCCTGCCAGGCATGGAGGGTACCGAAGCTGCGCAACAGGCAGCCAGCCAAAGTACGCCTATCCCCAGATTTTTCCTGATGGCCGACTACTAACTCTTCATCTCTGCAGTGATCGATGTGAAAACAAACACCACACAGGCTCAACAGGAAGGCTGCGCCTGTTGAGATGGACTGACGTCGTCAGATCCAATCTCTTCTCTTCTTCTTTTTTTTTTTTTTTTTTCAATACATGAGGGCGACATGCTTGTGGGCAGGTAATTATTGCTGGCTATTATTATGACTACGGTATCTGCCAGAAGTAAGTAGTGTTGTTGTATAATAACAAAGAATGATACTATGGGGCCATGAATGATGAAAATGGTCTCTCTCAGGTGGTTTTAACCCTGCGCTCGTCTTTGAAGTTTTAGCTACCATATGGGTATACATTTTAATACATTATTTCCCTCGACACTATTCGGCATTGGTTTATGTCCTGTGGTTGGATCATAGGGCCCATAAGGCTCATCGAGTTCATCCAGTTTCGCCATGCGACAAACGCACGTTGATTCATGTTCGGGGAGTGAGACACAGTATACTAGTGATTTCCATGCCAGCTCTCTCTGCGTCTGCGTCCCCTTTTCTTGTTTATCTTTTCTCCCCTTTCTCTCTCTCTCTCTCTTTTTTTTTCTTCTTCTTCCCTCATCATACATCTGAGCACCTACCTGACCCCATTCCACTGCTTTAGTAAACATCTGGGGTTGCGTTTACAAGTATAAGTGAAGTGATTGCTATCTACTCAATCCAAAGGCACGTCTTGATCACTTGACAACCAACGAGTGAAGAACAAGGATGATTCAGCAAAAGTGGTTTCCCGGCTGCCGGGGCAGTCGCCGAGTCCCGCGCCCAGGCGTCGTGGCGGGCATCGGCTTCTCGCCATCACCCCCATTAAAAATGCTTTCAAATCCAGGCTTTGGGGAATTACCCAATATGGCTTTCGTGGCATTTGTAAAAGGCCAGTATAGTGACTCCAAAGGGCCCATTGTACACACAGGTCAATCGAGATTTTGTTTGCCAGTATGGCCGGGTTTAGTTTGTCAAATAATTACTATATTATTCTGCAGGTACCTTGCTTCTCTACGTCTTTTGTTCAGAGGGCCAGGTATCAGGGTAGGTGCATATGTAATATGTAGATATTCCTCAGTCACAGAATGTATGCAACGATGTTCTCCCGGACAAAACAAGCAAGCAGCCAAACCCATGCGCAAACCAGAATTCGGAATCTCGCTGAGCTTCGGAGAGTAGACCGGCGTTTGGTTGACAGTAAATGAATTTCGCACCAGGGCCGTCATGGATATTTTCCAAGAGGGGGGCGCTAGAAGCGATCACGCAATCGAGTTGCGGAATAAGTGAATGGGTGTCTGCCGGTAAATTCTTTGGCTGCGGGGCCGTTTGCGAGTTGGTCGTTCCTGGATTCGGTTACAAGTCAAAACGCCCCTGCCCCGTGTCAACGTCGACTTGCCGACTCGTTGTTAATAATAAGGAGCTGTTTGGTCCGACTTTTTCTTCCAGGGAGGAAGAGGATTGCTGAGTTCTCCTTCCCTAGCAAATTAAAATTCAGCAACCATGGCTGCAGCTCCAGGCTCGATCAGCACGCCTGAAGAGGCCGGTAAGTCGCACGCAGCCACTTCTACCCTGCCCACTCTATATATGCTGTATTCCAGTGCTTGTCAAAACCCCGCCAACGGCTTTGGTGCTCCAATCACAGCCGAGGTATCACCAAGCAACAGCCCGCGCCAGCACCCCTGAATTTACTTGCGCCCATAGCAGTGCTTGCTAACACAAGGGATCAAACAACTCTAGTTGCGAGAATCGCCTACATTTCCAGTGACGTTGTTATCTCGGTACAGCCTTCATTGGCCACCGAGACCGATTTTTCCAGATATCTCAAGTCAGCGGCCGCTCGCAAAGAGCCGAGTTTGGTCGCAAAGAATCCCGACAATGTCCCCGAGATCCAGAGCGTCAGGCACAATGCCGACCCTTTACTTTCAGTCTTCACTCCTATCCGATCAGGACGCTTTGTCTCCGTGACCACAACTTCGACCATACTCCTCCCCTCCATCGCCCACCTCTACAAGCTGGCTGAATATCCCGTTGTCATTCACGTTGCTCTACATCCCGAAAGGTTTCCCGACTTCTCCTCCATCACTGCCATAAGGAATTCAGGATGGACCTTTTTGCAGTCCGAGTCGATCCAAGAGGCCCAGGACATGGCCATGACAGCCCATGCCCTCGCTATCAGGTCTAGCAAGGGTGTCATCCACTTCTACAGCCCCTGGGTGCTCTCAAACGATGAGCCGGTCGAAAGGGAGGGGCTGGCAGTCATTCGCGAGATTCTGGATATCGATAGCGTCCGACGCTACCAGGCTGCCCCGATATCGGCTTCGGGTCTCTATGCCGACGACGGAAGGACTGTGCTGGCCAGCGACCAGCCGGAGCAGGTTCGCAGCGGGGCTGCGCCGACACCACTGAACGGTCTCAGCTCCGGCGCCGTCTCGCATGCGACCTCGCAGGCCAACTCGTCTCAGGTCTCGGTCAAATCCAGCGAGAACAGCACATCCGCCACCCCGCACAGCACCTCGAGTGCCACCACAATCGAGGCACCGCCAACTGCTGTTTCATCCGACGACATCTACAGGTATGTCACCAGCATATGGGCTCAGCTGGAGAGCTTATCTGGGAGAAAGTACAGCCCGTTCGAGTACTCGGGTCCCCCCACGGCCGAGAACTGTCTGTTCGTCTTTGGCGCCGACGCCGGTCTGCTGGGAAGCGCAATAGACGAGGCCAAACCAGGCGACATATACGCCAAGGCCGGGATCCTCACACCAAGATTGTATAGGCCCTGGCTTGGTGGGAAGCTTCTCGAGGCTATCCCGAAGTCCGTCAAGAAGATTGCAGTCCTGGAGCAGATCAGCAAGCGGACGACAAAATGGGGTCCCATCCTTATTGACGTTCTCACTTCCATCAAGAGCGGTCCAGGAGGAGTGGAAACCATTGTGGGCTACCATGTTGGATACATCAACAATGAGACTGTCAAACAGGCTCTGCGTGGTATCTGCCAGAACTTGACCCTGGAGAAGCCGGTTCAGAACCTTGAGGTTGGCTCTCGCGAGGGTCCTCAGGAAGCCGACAAATATACGCTAGAGAAGCCCAAGCTTGAAACGGCGTACACGAAGATCTTGGACCAGCTGTTTGGAACCAGACTATACATGGCCAACGCCATCGACTCAGAAAATGCGGGCATCTCTGCTACCATTTCTGCCACACCCGAGTTTGGCTTTGGAGCATTGCTTGCACGCAAAGAGCACAGGCATCGTTTTGTGAGCGAGGCCAAGGAGGCAGCAACCTCGGGCGCTTTTCTGACAGAAAAGCCCAAGAGGCTACTCACAAACTGGGCTATTCACTCCGATGACCCCAAGAAAATTGACGCGGCAGCCGAAGATCTGATCTCTGAGCTCACTTTGGAAAACTCCACTGCTGCTCGCAAGCTTCTCAATAACCAAGCCTTCTTCAGGAGGCAGTCGCTCTGGCTGGTCGGCTCAGATGCGTGGGCATACGATCTGGGCAACTCTGGCGTGCACCACGTGCTGGCTTCGGGCGAGAACGTCAACATGCTGATCATTGACTCTCAGCCGTATTCGGAACGTACTGCGGCCGATGCCAACAAGAGGAAGAAGGATATTGGATTGTATGCCATGAACTTTGGAAACGCTTACGTCGCGTCTGTTGCCGCGTACAGTTCATACACCCAGGTCCTACAGGCCATGGACGAGGCAGACAAGTTCAATGGGCCTTCGATCGTTCTGGCCTACCTGCCGTACAACGGCGAGCACGACTCTCCCTTGACCGTCTTGCAAGAGACAAAGAAGGCTGTCGATCTTGGCTATTGGCCACTCTACAGATGGAACCCCGATAACGAGAAGCAAGGCCTGCCGACCTTCTCCCTCGATTCGGAAAGGATCAAGAAGGAGCTGAAGGCTTTCCTTGACAGGGATAACCACCTGACACAGTTGATGAATAAGGAGCCCACCTTTGGTGCCAGTCTCGCCCAAGATTTTGGTGCCGAGGTTCGTGCGCAACAGAAGAGGCGAGCTCGGGATGCTTACAACCAGCTGCTTGAGGGCCTGTTCGGCGCCCCTCTTACGATTCTCTTTGGATCAGACAACGGCAATGCTCAGTCTCTTGCTAAGCGCCTCGGTAACAGGGGCCGTCAACGAGGTCTCAAGACGACGGTTATGGCGATGGAAGACTATCCCATTGAGGATCTGCCGACGGAGGAGAACATTGTCATCCTGACCTCTACAGCTGGCCAGGGAGAATTTCCCCAGAACGGCAAGCCCTTCTGGGATGCCATCAAGGACAGCACCGACCTTGATCTCGCATCAGTGCGTTTCTCTGTATTTGCCTTGGGTGACAGCCACTACTGGCCGAGAAAGGAGGACAAGATCTACTATAACAAGCCTGGTAAAGATCTCGACAGGGTTCTGGCCAACTTTGGTGCCCAGAGACTGGCTGAGATCGGTCTCGGAGATGATCAGGATCCGGATGGATACCAGACGGGCTATGCCGAATGGGAGCCGAAGATCTGGAAGGCGCTCGGCGTGGATAACGTTGAGGGACTGCCGGAGGAGCCTGCGCCTATCACGAACGAGGACATCAAACTCGCGTCCAACTACCTCCGAGGTACCATCGTCGAAGGCCTGAACGACACGAGCACTGGAGCCATATCTGCCGCCGACTCGCAGTTGACCAAGTTCCACGGCACATACATGCAGGATGACCGTGATGTCAGGGATGAGCGCAAGGCACAGGGCCTAGAGCCTGCCTACTCCTTCATGATCCGGTGTCGTCTTCCGGGAGGTGTATCAACGCCGCAGCAATGGGTCCAGATGGACGACATAGCCACCAAGCTTGGCAACGAGACCATGAAGCTGACCACGCGGCAGACATTCCAGTTTCATGGTGTGGTCAAGGGCAAGCTCAAGCCAGCGATGCAGGCTATCAACAGGGCGCTGATGACGACGATCGCGGCCTGTGGTGACGTTAACCGAAACGTCATGTGCAGCTCTCTTCCTACTCAGTCAGAGTACCACCGTGAGGTCTACGCTTGCTCTCAAAAGATTAGCGACCATCTGCTCCCGTCCACAACAGCTTACCATGAGATTTGGTTGACGGATGACAACGACAAAAAGACAATGGTGGCTGGTGATGCCGTGCAGGACTTTGAGCCCCTGTACGGACCAACATATCTTCCCAGAAAGTTCAAGATCACCATCGCCGTCCCGCCTCACAACGACACCGACGTCTATGCTCACGATATTGGGTTAATTGCTATCAAGGGCAAGGACGGCCACCTCGAGGGATTCAACCTCCTTGCTGGTGGTGGCATGGGAGCCACTCACAACAACAAAAAGACTTACCCGCAGACCGGTCGCAGCTTTGGATACGTTTCCAAAGACCAAGTGCACATCGCCTGTGAAAAGGTCATGCTCGTGCAGCGTGACCATGGTGACCGCAAGAACAGGAAACACGCGCGTCTCAAGTACACCATCGACGACATGGGCGTGGATGTCTTCAAGAGCAAGGTAGAGGAGCTTTGGGGCCTGAAGTTTGAGGAGGCAAGGCCATTTCACTTTGACTCCAACATTGACACGTTTGGTTGGCAGCGTGACGAGAGGGGATTGAACCATTTCACTCTCTTCATCGAGAACGGACGCATTGAGGACACGGCAGAGTTCCAGATGAAGACGGGCCTAAGGGAGATTGCAAAGGTGCACAAGGGCGAGTTCAGACTGACTGGCAACCAGCACGTCATCCTGAGCAATGTGGCAGACGAGGACCTCGACAATATGAAGGCGCTGCTTAAGAAGTACAAGCTAGACAACATCCAGTTCTCTGGCCTGCGTCTGAGCTCATCAGCCTGTGTCGCCTTCCCGACCTGCGGTCTCGCCATGGCCGAGTCTGAGCGGTACCTCCCCGTGCTCATCGACAAGCTCGAGGCTTGCCTCGAGGAGAACGGACTGAAGCAAGACTCGATCGTGATGCGCATGACGGGCTGCCCGAACGGCTGCGCAAGGCCTTGGCTGGCCGAGGTGGCCTTTGTCGGCAAGGCCTATGGCGCCTACAACATGTACTTGGGAGGCGGTTATCACGGACAACGCTTGAACAAGCTGTACCGCTCATCTATCAAGGAGGACGAGATCTTAGCCATCATGAAACCGCTTCTCAAGCGTTATGCGCTGGAACGTGAAGAGGGCGAGAGGTTCGGCGACTTCTGCATCAGGGCCGGCGTTATCAAGGCCACCACCGATGGTCAAAACTTCCACAACGATGTGAGTTTTTTTTTTTAATTTTTTTTTTTTTTGTCTTTCTCCAAGACCTCAACTTACACATGAACGCTTGCTGACCATGATACCATTGCAGGTTGCTGAGGAGGAATCCGATGAAGAGTAGCTTGACTCGGTCATCCTTTCTAATTCTCATGTTTCAAATTATCTGCTGCAGCATAGCCGTGTTTTACTTAGATATCCCAACGAAGAAAAGAAAAAAAAGGATCATGGGCCGGAGGGTTTTGGGTTGATACGCAAGAATATGAATTTTTATGTCTTATATCTACTATTTGACAAGGACACAATGACTTCACTAGTTGACGAGGATTACTTTTTGCTTTGCCTGGTGCCTTGATGTGTAATTATATCATGTTGAGCTTCATAATTTCTCATTCCTCAATTGTGTGTACTGCATATATCAACACTGCCTGGTATCCATTACCACGGCGTATTTCCATTTGCATTGCTATTCCACTACGTTTGAGTCACACCTGGTAGGCAGCTATCAACCTTTTTTTATAAACGCACCTCGAATACCGCGTATCGAGCTCAAAGAAACGTTTTTTTTTTTTTTTTCTTTGGCCTAACCGCCACATGGCACGAGTTCGCCTGGCAGTGGGCTTCATGGTACATGATAACTGAAAGAGGGTGAGCTATACTGGGTATAAAGTGAAAAATTGTGGGTTAGATGACATGGTAAACATCCAAAACGTGATATTCGGGCGAAATTATAGGTACTATCTCAATCATTCTTTATCAGGCTGATTTTGGCCAAAAAATATCATTGATATCGACTACATATGTGCTCGCAACTTCGCCATTGTTTATATATAGACAAGTAGATAGGCCAAGGTAACCGGTACACTCCGAAAAGCAAATATTTCTATATCATTGCCCATTACGAACAAATCCCGCTTTGTCTCATGCAGACATAGGCTGCCAAGGACTGGTATATGTAAACCCTATGCCATCCGAGGAATAAAAGACCAACTCACAAAGGAAGCGAACTCCTGAACCCCATCAAAAGACAAAAGTTGCAACAACAAATACGCTAAAGCAAAGAAAAAAAAACATATCTCCTAAATCCAACAACCCAAACCGAAATTCCCTGTCACAGCAATCATAAACCCCCGTGAAAAGCCAGTCGTTAACCTATTATCGGTGGCACATGAACATGATGCTCATCATCTATCTACGTCTCCGCAAGGTGGCGGTTATCTTCTCTCCCAGCCCTGTAAAGATGCTGGTACCACTGCCAACGCTGCTGCTGATAGCACTGCTACTCCCGCGACTGCCACCGAGCCACGTGGGCAGCTTGAGGCTGAGGCGCACGCGTCCCTCGACGGCAATGTTGATGGCGTTGATGATGGCGAAGGTCGTGGAGCCGAGGGCACGGAAGAGGGCCAGCGAGGCCACGCTCCACAGGATGAAACGCAGGTAGTAGTTCTCGCTGATGGTCTTGTCGCTGTAGATCTCCGAGACGGCCATGCCAAGGATGCCGTTGGCAATCATCCACGACACCACCATGTAGGTACGAACCGACTTGTAGTAATCCTCCTGCATCTGTGCCTCCGAGTCGCCCGACTTGGGGACCTCGATGCGATCACGGAGGTTGCGCAACGCCTCGTCGTAGCCTGAATCGATGTCCAGCTGTTCCGATGGCATCTCCAGCTCTACAGTCGATCCTTTCCCGACGGCTCCGCCGAGATCCGTCTTCATGACGTTGTCACCCTTGGTTCCCCAGGTGACGTCGTGCGTGTTGCAAAAGGCGTAGACCTGCAGGGTGCACAGGTACGACGGCAGCAGCATGAAGTACTGGGCCGAACTAGTGAACATGTGCCAGGGGTCGAGGTAGATGAAGGACATGAGGAAGTATAGACCAATAGTGGACGCCATCGACACAATGAGGTTGGTGAAGACGTTGTTTCCGAGCTGTAGTTTCGCGTCGGGGTCTGTCAGCTGCCTTATGACAATGTAGAAGGCAGCAAATGTTGTGTAGACCATGACAATGCCGTATATAACCATCGAGGCAAAGTACGGTTTCTTTGCACCCTGAGGCCTGTTACCCAAGGACAGAATGAACTGGGCGCAGATGAGCAGGATTAAAGTGTAGCGCAGAATGGTGAAAATATAAAGGCCGATGCGGTTGCCAAAGGGGTCAATCAGAGGGTCTGCCAGACCACCCGCGACAAAATAGAAGGTCAGGTAGAAGTTTGCCAGAGAGAAGAAGGTGAAGAGGACCTGGAGAAGCTGATAGACGAATTCGATGTGAAGAAGAACCTTGCGGGCTACTGTGTGATCCGTTGCCCACAACTGTCGAAAGTGCACCAGCGAGTAAATAGCCGCGAAGAAAGCGCCATTCAGCCAACGACGTCTCTGGGAAATGAACTCGGGAACAGTATCTGCAGAGAAAGGGAGGAAACGTTTGGTTAGTCTGCACAAAAAGATTTACGAGTATCAAGGACTTTGACTTACCAGGCACATCGGTTTCTCCGGTACATCCTTTGACATATTTGAGAACCCACCTCTCGTCCCGCTTTGCAACTAGCTCCCAGCAGAGAATACGGTCCTCGGCTAGATACATGTTGGCGGTGAAAACATCGGCATGTTGTCCATGAAGAGTCTCACCCTTGAAATACTGGCTGAGGGGACCATGACCATTGGCATCGTTTTGCAGGGCGTGGTAACGGTATGCACTGAGCGCTCCGGGCAAGACGGTGATGTATCCAAACACAGATTCCAGTGGCTTGTCCAAAATGTTGGACATCTTGTACTCGAAGTTTTGCGAGGCGACCAGTGGGTTAAGAAGATTAATGCCCCACGAGCCTTTCATAGCTTTAATCTCACCGCAAGCTCCAGCGACGTTGGAGTCGGTATCAAAAGCCTTCCACAGGTGATATAGCGAGTTACCACCTGGGCGGGTACCCACATCCAGCAGGATGCAGACGTTGGGGTTCAGGGCTTTTCCGAAAGCGTTGAAAAACCAGCGATGAGAGTTGAGCTTGCGCTGGTTACGCTCCTTGAGGCAGAAGAGCATCTGGCAGGGGACAATACCCTTCTCGGCACCTTTGAACTTTAAATCAGCGTCAAGCGACACCTGAGTAGTATACTCATAGACGTGAGCTTGAACGGCTTTTTGGTTGACGTAGTTCTTGGCGATGCCGTGCTGGTAAACGCCCATGGCGGCCAACGCATCGAGCGTCCGAGGATGGATCTTTTCGCGACCATCCGAGACGATGCATACTACAATCTTCTGCCATCCATTCTCACCCCAGGTACGTGACTTTGAGCGCCGACAGAAGTGAGAAATGTTCTTCATGACGGCGTGCATGGTTCGGGTGAAGTCGTATTCGTTCTCGTTGTACATGGTGACGCACACAAAGAGCTCTGTTTCGCGTGCCGTCACGCCGATGTTTTGTCTCAGCTTGTATCCGCGCTCGACAAAGTCATCCGGGTCACACGTCACGGCAGTGTAGCGCATGTGGGTGAACTCGTCGGCGTCGCGACGGGGCAGGAAGCTGTAGAGGATGGTGGGGATTTTGGTTTCGAGAACCAGCTCGCCGTTGATAAGCTGCACCTCTTTGCGGCTCTTCTGTGGTGCCCGCACGCCTCGACGCTGCTGGTCTCCCTCCGCTGGCGCAGGACCATAATGAGCCGCTGACTTTTCGTCCGCTGCGTCATCGTAGCCGACGTCACCCTCTCGAAGGGCGGACCCCTCATCATCATCCTCGTTCAGCGTCACTTGCGATTGTGCTGCATATGAGCCTTGGTGACCACGTGCCTCGCCCAGATCTGCTGATCCGGGACCAAAGGGGTCGTCGACGTCGGACAGCGGGATGGAGACGGTGGCATCGTCGGCAAAAGATGAATTGCGCGCTCCAGGCCCAGCAAAAAGAGGAGCCGGGGGAAGTGGCCGCCTTGGACTGCCGCCATATCTGGACGACGGCGTCCCTGGCCTTGGGCTACCGTTGAGATCTGCTCGCTCGTAGTGCACCGAGGAAGGTGGTGGTCTCCGGTACTCATCAGAGCTGCGACCAACATGCGAGGGTGTCCAGGGTCTGGTGGGTGATCCAGTTTCCCTGTACGACACGTAAGATTCGGTCGGGGGAGGCATGCTTGGTATGTTGCTGATGGAGGAGGGTCGCGAGTGAACGGAGCTGATAGAAGGCTGGTAAGCCCGATGGGTCGGCCGAGAACTGGTATCGTTAGATTCTGAATTCCTGCCTTTGCTGTGTTGGTGGTCTGTGACATCCGAGAAGGAAGTGTCTATATCGGGGGCTCCCTGTCTGTTATGTGCAGTCTTGGAGACTGGATGATGGCCCGGCTCGCTCAATGACTTCTTGAGGGAGCGAGACATCATCCTAGGGGACGGTCCTTGAGGGATCACAGGAAGATTGGCATCTGTCTGGCCTTGCGCGACAGTGTCATGGGTAATCTTCCTCTGCAACTTTACAGTCCTTCTCCGTGACGGCGAGCCACCCGTACCGGAGCCACGATCCTCCCACAACTTCTCGCGCGGAGTGGCCCGAGTAACCGAAAACGTCACTCTCGCCGTCCCAGCTGAAGGTTGAGGAGTCCTGGCCTCTTCCTGCTGCTTCAGCTTCGACAAGTGCTCTGGAGTCGACAGTGGCTGCGGCTTGCGAGGGCCGCCGACGTACGAAGGCTTGGTTATTTGCAGCGGCGGAGGCAACAGCGCCTTGCGCACGACAGCGGGATGAGGGGCAAGTGGTGCTACATACTGTCTGGTTTCTGGTATTTCTTCGTCAAAAGAAGAAGCTGGTAGGAGTCTCACGGCAGCAGGGTTACCTGCTGGTCCCAGTCGAAGCTCATCTGGGTCTTCATCATAGTTGCTGTACGAGGGAGGAGCCCCTCGAGAGAGTGGCCGGTCCATCTGGACGACGTGCAACGGATGATCCGTTCACAAACAGCAGGATACTTCGGAATGTAGGTCAGTAGGAGGTTTCAGTCATTGACGAGACAGAAGAGAATATGACTGAAAATCAGGGCGCAATCCGATGCTTCCGTTTGTAGTCGACCAGGAATGTTGATGAAAGTAATATGGATGCGATTCAGGCGAGCAAAGCTTCTTGCTGTGCAGCCAGTCCACACGCACGAGGAGTGACGGTTGGAACTATTAACAAAGCTTGCCTTTTGAGGATAATGTAGGGAGAATTGATCTGAGGGATAAATGTGACAGAACCACGAGATTAGAAATTTCCCGTCATGTTCCCATCAACGAGTGTATTTTTTCTTTCCCCTCCGCAGGCAACAGACAAGCGAGCTTTAGCTGCCTACCTGCCTACCCAAGCTAGGTAGATTGGCGCCCGTGTTGTGGCTGACCAAACAAACCCGTTGCCTGGGGCAACCCGTGCGTGCTCGTTTGTCCCCGTCGCACAATCAGTCTTCGTTTGAGAGACCCTTGCAGGCAGGTCCCACTTTGATTTTTCACGCCTGTAGCAAAAGGACATCCTGCTGTGAGACATTTCGCACCTGCCCCTGCCGCCCGCACGCTAACCTGATTTGATTTGCGCTAATCCGCACATTCGCCAAATAAACCTCCGGGGCGGGCCCTTTTCTAGCGGATGGCTTGGCAGCTTGGAATGTCTTTTCTTGTTCTTGTAGGCATCATAAACTGAACCCAGATATCAGGGCACATTGCCGTTTGACTTTTGATTGAAAGACATCATAAACAAACATTAGGGGTTCATATCAAAATCGTCATTGTTTGTGTGTCATGATTTCGCCCTATACATCGTCGGGTTCTCTGTGCTTGCGCCGCTCTACGAATTACCCGTGCTCATGTGCATAATTATGATTGGTTGATATACATTTGGGTCCTTGCAATCGCTCTCAAGACAGAGAATGCGATCAAGTGCAGCTAAGGCAGAGGAATGAGCAAATGAGAGACAGGCAAGTATAAAGGTAAACAACGTGGGGAAATGAACGCATATACATGTCACCCATTCAGTCAGACCCCTACCTAGCACCTCGTCCCATCCCCCATATATCATCCCATCTCTTACCATCCAGCCTCAAAGGCCCATCCAGACGCCCGAATCGTGCCGGCAACCCCGAACTTGCCTCTGGCAGACAGAGCCACTCCCTCACAAAGTCTGGCACTTCCTCCTTGACATGACTGATGCATATGAACGCCTGGCGATCTGAGAGACCCGTAACGCGGACTTTGCCATCCTGCTTAGCTTGACTGTCCACCACGACCTTCCTGCCGCCCTCGACAGCAAGAATCTTGTCCTCGCCGTGCGCGATGAAAAGCATGCACTTGTCCCTGACCCCCTCGTCCATGCCGCTGAACGCCTCGTCGAGCACCAGAATATCCGGGCTTTTTATGATTGCTCTGAGGAGCAGCAGTACGCGTTGGGCACTGAAGGAAAGTTCACCAAACAGATAATCGTCAGTCCATCTTAGAGTGCTTGAGCCTGAACTCTGGCTTGTTTGCTCGTTCTTGCCGTGCGCCGCGGGGTTCAGCTCTCGTTCGAACCACCTGAGAGTCGCTTCTACCTTCCCACTAGCGTTCTCATCCAGTTTGGGGGTGCTGATGAACGTCTCAGCCCATGCCGTCTCGAGGACACGACGGACACTAAGTCGCCGGGGTATAGCTCCGTGTATTTCAGGGCTGGAGTGTCCGATACGTTCTTGTATATCCCAGAAAGTCAACGGCGGCTCGCCAGACCCTGGATCGGGAAGTCGGCTTCGCCCGAACAGTTTGACCGGCTGTGAATAACATTGAGGGTGGTCTGAGCCCAGCAGGCTGAAGAGAGTTGTCTGACTTGGTTTTAGTCTTTGGTCCCGTAGTAGCTTGAAATGAGACCCTCACTTTGGAGAATCGTTTCCCTTACCTTGCCCGAGCCGTTTGCTCCAAAAATACCCCAGCGTTCGCCCCGACGAACCGTCCAAACCAAACCTTTTTGACCGGGTTGGCCAGTTGTAGTACTGTTCTCCCAGTTCCCGAGTACAATCTTGTCGCCGTACCCAACCTGAACACCATTCATCTCTACCAAAGGTTCCCCAATACTTCCGACCCCTTCGGCGACCGCGCTGGGAAGTTCAGGCATGGCGATACTGGTCTCCAGCCCCGCAGCATCAAAAACCGTTCCCTCCACCCCGTCCTCCGTCAACGTCCTCCCCATCTCCCTCAGCGGAGAGATGGGTAGCGCAGGGTCTTCGGGTGTCGTGGAATCAGCGACCCGACTAACATAAGACCTCAGTTGATCCATAACTTCCTCCTTGGGACCTATAGACGCAACCTGACAGTTGTTACCCAGATACACGAGGTGACTAATCCAGGATGGTAAGGGATCTTGGGGTCGAATGCTGAGGACTAGCCTGGGAGCCGCTTGCTCGGCCAGTCCACGGAGGAACGGACTAAGAGCTACCACAGTCGGAGGGTCAAGGCCCATGAACGGCTCGTCCAACAACAGGACCTCAGGGGTTCGCAGCAAAGCCCTTGCAATACGTGCCCTGCGGCCCTGGCCGTTGGAGAGAAATGAGACGGGGAGCTCGAGAAGGGGCGCAAGCTTCAAATCGTGTACAACGCGCCCAAGAAGTTTCTCTTCTTCGGCGGCAGAGTGACCCGGCTTCTCGGCAGGGTTCAGCTCGGTGTTGCCGAGAAGGTAGTCCCGGAGCGAAAAATCGGTGTCTTCACGACGAGATTCGTACCTCGCAGCAAGATACGTGGTCGTCGCGGGACCCAGACCAGAGAAGCTGCTTGCATTAAACCCTACATACTGGATCGCCTGGCGCGGCGTCCTCAAGTGGTAGGGGACGGCATCTGATGATAGGTACGGGTACGACCTGGCCGTGGGAGGTATGCTGAGGTGAGAGCCTTGCAGAACCTCAAGAAAGGTGGTCTTCCCGCTGAGAGAAGGACCGACTATGCACCAGTGCTGTTGCTTTTCTACATTGGCCAGCTGGGCAGTAGAGGAAAGTTCAAAGTTGAGATCCTTGAACAGCGGCGGGTTAGGGTGCGACACCTGCGCAGAAGGATGGTGTCGGTAGAACGTGCCTCTACTGATGCGTACTATCGGTGAGGGGACCGACGAAGATGGAACTCGCATCCTGCCGATTGAGTCCCTTCGCAACTCATTAGAATCCTCTTTTTCGGAAGAGCTCTAGGGTGCAGGTGGAGGTTTATTTATGTTTGCGACTCGACCTTCACCCGTTCTCGAGCAGTTGTCGGACATGGGGAGCTGGTTTACAAGGTGGGTCCCAACATACGTAGATCCACAGTATGGGAAACTGTTGGCACGCCGCCCGCTGTAATGATCGAACGCGAAGCTGCCGGAAGCCTGGATGAATTGGAGCTTCATACAACGGTTTCAACTTCCCTCAACTATTTATCGGCGCATCACTCGACAACCGACTCTGTTTTGTTCCTCAGAAAAGCTGAGCGGCAATACCACCTGCAAATAGTAAACTGCCGGTGTCCTCAAAACAAAAAACAGTAAACTAATTCAATCAGCAGCCAAGATGGTAAGCCGACTCTGGTGCTCCCCGGGCATCCATCCCACCTTCGCTCAATCCACAAGCATCCATCGACTCAAGTCACTGACACCCAACACTCAACCCCAAACTCCAGTCCCTCCGCATCGTCCCAGCCGACAACCACAGCAGCAGCTTCAGCCACATCGGCGAGCGCAGCAAGGGTGCCCCGTCGGCGCCCGGCCTGCACGATACCCTCCGCCACGGCGTAGGCCCGTCTGCCTACTCGTCTCTCCCGCCCTCAGACACCACATCGGCCGCCGCCGCCGCCGCGACCGCGACGAGCGCTCACCCGCTCGAGGCCCGCCTCAAGGCTTGGGAGGCCACCCAGCATGGCCTGCGCATGGAGTCGCTGCGCCGCACCTTTGGCATGGCCGAGCCCATCCGTCGCGAGATGGAGCTCAAGATCACCCGCACCGGCGAGTGGAGGCCCCTGGCCCTCGGCGGCGCCACCCCGAGCCTGCACGAGGACATACTGAGGGGCAAGGACTGCTCCATCTCGTGGGAGGACGTCTTTACGAACGAGGAGAGCCGTACGTTTGTGGGTGTGCATGACGAGATGGAGAGGAAGCTCAAGATTTGAAGTAAAACGGGTTGCTGGACTTTGCGGGGTTTTTCTTTTCCGTTGGCGTGCTGCTTAGTACACGGCAATTATCAAATGCATAGATTCGGGCTGGGATATTCCATGAATGAACGACATACGGTACCGTGAACCAGCCCTATGGGATCTGTGAGATCTATGATCTGATTCAATGCCGAACATGAAATCTACATGCATTTTACACATCCCTTTATACAGTTCGCTCTGAAAGTTCGGTGACCAAGAGCCTTTGGACCAAGAACTTTATTACGGAATTGCTTGTAGACGATTATTATCCGCAGTGTGGATGATATTCTCATTGTCAGTTCCAGAGAAAGTGCCGCAAACCTATCCTAAATATTGGGAACATTCAATGTAAATGTATACATATATATGCGTATGTAACTTAGC
This sequence comes from Pyricularia pennisetigena, assembly GCF_004337985.1. NCBI lineage: Eukaryota > Fungi > Ascomycota > Sordariomycetes > Magnaporthales > Pyriculariaceae > Pyricularia > Pyricularia pennisetigena. Next base: position 2,692,003 of record NC_043744.1, read on the forward strand.
TGGGAGGAGTCAATGATACGTGGTAAAGCAACCTCTTGCGCCTGGAACTCCCTAGCCCCTTCATTTGAGAGAAGAAAAAAAAAGATGTAAAATACCCAGCGGATGAAGATTGAAGAAACAGATAATAAGCAGAAGACGACTCTCCGATAAAAGAAAACACCATCTCATTCTCTCTCAGCCTCCCTTCCTTCCTTACTTTGGTGATCGATGCCTTGCTTACTATGCTGCAAGTAACAGTGGCTCCCATCCGGTATGTTCCTTAGACGGGGTAGAGTAGGTGTGGACGGGCCGTACACAGCGTGATTATGCTGCTTCTTTGCACAAACCTACATCGACTTGTCGGTCTAATGCGGGTGCATTTAGTCATGGTGCATATAGACCAACTTGGTGGTCTCGCCGGAGATGGGTTCGGCGACTGATCAGTGAAACTGGGTTTTGGTATTCATCCCAAGGTTTGTTTCCCAGTGCACACCCGAAACTGCTTTATAGAATGACACAGCAGCCGCCGCCCTCGCGTGTCCTTCCGCCCGCGCCAGAGCCTTTCGTTTTGGCGCCCTCTTCCTCCTCCATCATCTCTGCCGGCTTGACAGACATGTGGATGACGTTGGGCGCCTCAGCACTGAATTGATATTCTAGAATGAGGAGTTAGCAGGTGTTAAATATTGATGGTGGGTAAGTCAAATGGTCTCTGTTGCATAACCGACAGGCCATGCATCCAATTAAACTGGGATGGAGCAGAGAAAAATAAGAAGAAAAGGAAAGATAGGAAACATACTCTTCAACTGTTCTTTATCATCGAGCAGTTTCCCAAAATGAATCAGTCGTATACTGCTCGGACTAGCCGGCCGCGATTCCCACTCATCGCGCCACTCCCGGAGGATCAACTCTTTGAGTTTATAGATGCTGATGCTGAAAGGATCTCGCTTGCCATCCTCGGTCAGATCGGGAATCTCGACGTTGCGTTTCGACAGATACCTCTCGTCAATGCGGTAAGGGTGCCGAGCGCCGGTGGGCAGTAGGAGCGTAATGTTGCAGGCTGGGTTTAATGGGTCCGCACCGCTTGGAGAGGTCAAGCTGGCGTTGTCACCAGCCGGGTCTATCGAAAGTGAATTCTCGCGCTTTGCCGGATCGCTCATCTCCTTCTCTTTGCCCTTGGCGGCTGCCGACGGGGTTTGCTCGCCATCAGAGCTTGTGGCGACGGCAGCACTAGCATTACTGCTGTCCGTGGAGTTCAATGGTTGTGACGTCGTCGGTATGGCTCCCGTTGATTTTTGCGCGTCTACCCCGTTGTCGGACTGTTGGATGCTGCTCATCTCCACGGCCCCTTTGGGTTGTCCAAGAGCTGAGGCGTCGGATGCAAGTTTGGGATCGTCCCTGTTCGCAGCCGAATTCGTCATGTTGGAAGGTAACTGGCTCATTTGATGGCAGCAATGTCCATCCAGACGTAGTTTTCGAGTGAAGGAATGGGGTCCAAATGTCGCGTCTAAACGACAGAACTGCCGGTAAGAGGCGAAGCCCCGAGAGATTACTGTCAAGGGCCCTTCCAAATACTGCTATCTATTGCGACGCTCTTTTAGGCTCGTTGATCGATGGTCGATTGATGGTGACAGTCCAGCTCCGGATTGCGAGAATCGGAGGAGTGAAAGGTAGACAGGTAGTAGTGGAAATCAGAGCGTCGCTCCAGCCCAGCCCACTGGACAGTGGTGTTGTACAGTGTGGATGCCAAGCCGCGTTGGGCAAGTTTGTGGTGAGGGGGAACAAATCTAGACTAGGCCGGTATAAAGTAGCAAGGTACGTGAGATAGAAATCAATCAGTCCAATCAGTAAATCAATCAATGAGGTCTAGTAGTTGGGATATGCAACCAGCGCGATAGGTTTCGACCGAAACGACGAAAGACGACCAAAAAGGCATGCGAATGCGCTAATGAGTTTCGGAGAAATGGGCAGCGCATCTAAAAAGAAAGTCAGGACAGTAAAGTCCATCAGAGTTATTCGTTTTTGCGGAGTTGGGGGGCGGGTACATGCTGGAAACAGGGATAAGCCGGGGTAAAGTGTGACGGGGGCTGGGCTGGGCTGACTGCCCTGGCTGAAAGAAAGTACCTCCTTGTCTTTGCTCTACTTGGGTTTCCCTTCTCTCCTGGGAGTGGGGAACTCATACTGGGTTGACCGACATACCGTATGTACCTACTACACTAGTAGCTAACCGTTCGAAAGGCACCGAGCATTTAGAATTGGGTAGATAGTTGCTACCGATGATGATGACGGGTATCCTCAGCTTACGTGGTGCCTTGATCAAAGCTATTTGGGTGCAGGTATCTGCCCAGTCTTATAAGGTATGTAGGTACCTTGGGTACTTGACCTAGCGGGAATGGAAAATTCACCTCCCTGGCCGTTGAAGACGGATTACGGGCACAATCGTCACCAGCCAACAAACAAAACAGCTAAAATATTTTACAATCCCTCTATTACTAAACAACCAACATTTGGCCTTGATGTCCCACAGAGTAAATAACTTTTTTGGGTTCTGTCTATCTTCGCAGTATGCGTGGAACTAGACGCATCTACGTACCTTCTTCTTATCCTCGGTGCCAAGGTAACATATGCACAGTACCCAATTTACCTAGGCAGACAGCCTTCTAATACTAACCGCAAGGGTTGGTGGTGATATCTGGACACGGTCAATGTCTGACAGCCGGAGACGTAATACATGCACCTACCTTAACTACCTTGAGGTACATAACGTACCTAGTAAAATACACTAGTCTAGACATTCAAACGGACAAAACGGTGGGGCAGGCGACTTTCTGATACTGTACCTTTAATTGTGCTATTGGCCTTGCTTTTGCCGTCCTTTCCATTCCCATCGCAGATCAAAGCCAAAATTGGATGTTTTCCTTGCAGCCATTCTCTCTTATGTGCACAAGGATCAAAAATCATTTACCGCAGAGCATAATTTATTATGTCATAACCTTGGGTCAAGAAGAGTCAAGTCATATCCCACCTGTAAAAATATTACTGCTTCGATCTCCTCCGAATGTTCTCCTTAGTCCTTATTGAGTATTTGACAGCTACGAAACGATACTTTGGGTACGCAAATCCATGGCACGCCCAGACTGCCAGCGGGCGGGGTGGCCTCCAAGCCGCAATATATCTGGCTTGGCGCCACCGACTCCGACCCCAACTGGCGGCGTCCACACTATCCTATCACAATTGAACAAAAGCTCCATATACGAGGTACAGGCGAAGTTGCGGACCATACTCAGTGATGCGGTGGACTCATGGCGGCCACGATGCCTTATGGTGTGAACATCCACATTTGAAACGCCTATCTGACAATTCTTTACCTAGATACCTACCTAAAAGTGCTACCGAGATTTGTTTATTTCTTTCTTTCTTTCTATCTCGTTTTCCTTTGCTTGTTTGTTTTATGGACTGCATGCTCAAGTTGGAATCTTTCTAGAAAAAGAAAAAGAAAACTTAAAAAAAAAAAAAAAAAACTTTAGTTACGTAGTTGAGAAGCACTTATCCATGGAAGCTCTGGTATTTTATATTTCTTTCTTTATCTTTCTGGACTAGGCTCTTTTGCTTCGTTTTGTTTCTGGCTTGTATCTTTGTTACATTCTCTCCAAGTAGATTCTGCAACAATCTTCTCATCTTTTTCTTCTTAATCTAGGTTTGTTCAACCAATATCCGAAATGTCTACAATGGAGCATCGACTGGAAAGGTGAACTTCATTGTTTGCAGTCAACTATTGGGGGATGCTCAAACACTTGTTTTCTCTATTACTGCGAATGCAGTTGTCATTTTGGCATGCGATAATTATAGTGAACTTTATCCGACATTTCTTATTCCTTTCGCTATTCTCTTCGCATTTGGCCTTCGTTTTATCACATGGCTGCAACTGTAAACCCCGGGGATCTACCTTTCCCCATACATCACAAGAGGACACACGTCCACCTTTTTCTGCAAACAGCTGTCAGAGAGGTTGCTTAACTACCCGGTCGCAATTTGATCAAAAGGTCATATAAGTCCCGTAATTGACGAGTGGCCACAGAGGCCGTACCACGGAATCAAGCCTTGGTGTTGCCGAATGGAGTGTGTGTACGGGCAAGTCGCCATAAAACTTGTTCGAGACCAAAAGAACACAGTATTTTGCAATTAGCTGATGGGCTTTGCCGATGAACTTGTGCTCATATGTGCTACGGGGCTCTTACGTGGCACAGGGAAGGGACGCAAGCCGTTAGAATCCGGATCCTTGCCTTGAGTGTTTCGTTCAGGATAAATTCAGGGGCTTTGTTGAAGATACACAAAATGTCCCACAGTCACCTTCGGTTACACCATAATGAAAGATGATTTCCATTAAGAAACAGGTCCCCTGCTTCTTGCCTGTGTTCGGATCATTAATCCATCCCATACTATCCAGGGGCACTATTCGAGAGTTAAAGACCTGAGTAAGAATCTTCCATAATGAAGGCAATCATCAATTCATCCTTTTCGAGAGCACTGCTGGCTCTTATCATATGCAGCCAGGCCTTTGCAGAGCAAAGTGCTGCCCAATTGACGATCGATGGCAAAGAAAGCGTCTCTTACCTTGCTTCAGCCGAAACAAATGTTGCCGAGGTCAGCATGAAGACAGGCAGTCCCGTCATTACCATGGGAAATATTCCTGCGGCGCAAATCTTCGAGTCCTTGACAGGTTGGACTTCGACCGTCATAGCAACGACCACAGTCACCACCATCACTACCACTGTTATGGTGCCTCGTCCAACTGCCGAAGTTCCACTTGCTCCCACGACTAACGTCGCCGGGCGGGTCAAGCCTGTTGTTACGATCCTGGGCGCCGCTTTTGGACTGACTTGGACTGTCATAACGCTGTAAGGGGCACAGCTCGCAGCGGAGATATCTCCGAGCCTGGTAGATGGAATACTATCCACTCCGGAGGATGATATAGTGGGAATTGTTTACCAGGAATGGTGAATGACTAGTCCAGGCTGACGCAGCTACGATCTTGTTCTGTTCTTCCGAAAGGAGTATTTTGTCAACCCATCTTCGAGATTTTCTGACACCTGTGTTTGACGTTCTTCCTTTTTGTCTTGAGTCGAATTACTCTCGGGAACAGCCGGAGGACAAAGGGGATAAGGGTTACCTGGCTCCTGAGATGCGAGAAATCGGAGAATGTTACATACCATGTAATACCCATTTTCAGTAAAATGTAATATTTAGTAGCAACATTTCCGTATCTGCCATGTCGTGGTTTCCTTATGAGCTTATCCAGTAGTCTAGACAGCTGGATTTCTGACCGCAAGAATATTTCAACGGCAAACCTTTCTATAAACCAGTCAGTCGAGGTCTGGGCAAGTATGTTGTGACAAATTTGATAATCAACTTGTCAATCTCAAGCGCTCGAGCAAATATCCTTGCGTCGAACCCCAACCCGAAATGACCGTCTGAACTACAGGTGTTGCAGTAGATAGATCTTGGCATCACATGACCAGATGAGCTTAGTCAGCGCTGTGCACACCATAAAAGCGCTGCCACGCTCGTTAGCCTAGATAGCGCACCCTACCTGAATATATAGCTCTCCTACCACTTATGCAGGCTGCACGTGTACGTTCGTGTGCGTTAGTTATAAACCCGGTACAGCTGTAAACTATAAAATCTCTACTTTACGCAAATTGCAATTATATATTAATACGAATAACGTTTATTCTATTTTTTTCTTTCCGTACCGCACACCATATTTACGACCGAAAAACTCCAAAAATCGCCAGCAGCGTTTAATTTACGCGCCCAATGGCCTAAATGGTTTAAAACGTACCGTTAAAATGCCGAAATATTACGTATTTGGAAATTGGTCGATCCAAACCAACAAATTGACGAAAAACTCCTAATATTTGAAAAATTTACCGAAAACGTTACAAAATCGTTTAAACGCTCCCGATTCGACGATTATTATATAAATTTACAAATTTGGGATTTAAACCCGTTTAAAATTAAACGTAAAATAAACCAAATCGCCAAATCGTTTACAAATACAAATAAACTTGTTTTTAAAGGTTTAAAGGAATTTGTTATACCTAATAACCTTACGCTTTCCGAAATAAAACGCGCGGTAAATAAAATACGCGAAACGTAAAAATTATAAAAAAATTATATAAACGAATAATTCCGAAAAATTAATATTTTCCTGCAATGGGTTACAAAAAATATAAATTTAACGTATTTTAATACGGCGTTTTTAACCGTTTAACGCAACGGTTGGAACACGTTTAAAGGGATAATTAAAGCGTTTTAGGAAAAATTCGCACCCTTTTTAACGCACGTTAAAAAATAAATTATTAAAAATTATAAAACAGCCCTGGTTTTAATTCGCACAATAAATAATAAAACAAATTGGTTTAAAATTTACGATTTAACCTACGAGGAGGCCCGGAATTACAAAATAACCAATTTTAAAGGGGATTTAGCGATTAAAAATTTTATCGAAACAGGAGGACGTTTCCAACCCTTTTGGGCCATAAACGTTCGGAACGAATTAAATAAACCGGATTATACGATTATTTTTAAATATGTTTTCAAATGGTTTAAAAACGCGTTTTACGACGATACCACCGACCTTTTAATAAAGGGTGGCCGCAATTTCGCTAAATTTTATACAATATTTGGCGGATCCGTTAAAAAGCAAAATAAAAATTTAAATTACGCTCCTAATAGGGGTGAAAATAAGGAAAATATACGGAATAAATATTTTTATAATTACAATTATTTTTGGTTACCAAATTTATACGAAAAATTGGTATACGCGGTAATAGGAAGGAACCCCAAAATCCGTATACGTGGCCCCTATTTAGCCGAAAATCGCAAAAAAATTTGCGCCGAATTTAAAAAGGACCGTTAGTCCTTTATCCGCGAATTACTAATTTAAAAAAATGTAATTACCGAATTAGGATTTATTACGAGCGGAAGGACGAAAAAAGCACCGCAATTTAAAAGATAGGGGGGGCCGCCCATTATTTCGGCGGTTTACCTAACCATTTTTACCGAACCAAACGATTTTATATGTTTTTAAATACGTTACGATAAAGGAGCCAACGCATTTACGTCCATAAATATTTCCCACAATTTATATTACAATAATATTTTATTCGATAATTGCTGTTTTATATATTTGGTAAACGCCAAAAAACGCCTGGACCCGGGTTTTATCCGTAAATTTACAAATACGGATCCGCAATTCGTTATATGCGGTATTTAACAATTTAAAATTACCGCGTTTGGTACGCGCATTATATAAAATATATTAAACGGAGGACGAACGTTAAAATTCGTTAACGTAACGTACGTGCCCAATTTTTACGTTAATATCGTATTAAAAACGCGTTTAAAGGATAAAAACGTGTGGTATAACGGCTGGGATTACATTTTGCGTTTGGGGAATATAAAGGATAATTTGGTATTGTGCGGTTTGCAACGACGTAATAACGTAATTTTCCTACAATATAAATTTATTTATTATTTGCGCGTTACCCCTGCCGTACAAATATTTTTTGCAAATATTATTTCTTTAACGGTTATAAACGGTTAAATAAAATTTATTAGGATTCCACAAAAAAGTTCCACGGGAATATACGACGAAAAAAAAAATAATTCGTTAATTTGGTATTGGAAAGCCGGCCATTTGGGTCCGGAAACGCTTAAAGCGTTGGTCCACCGGGTTAAAGGTGTAAAAATTAAGGGATTAAAAATATTGGAGTGCGAAACGTGCGTTTAAACATATAATAAAACAATAATATCGAAACGTTTAAAAAGCGAACCATATAAATTTTACTATATAATATACCTAAATTTTTTCCATTTTAAAAAATTAGGTACTGGTATGCGGTATTTGTTATTATTAAAAAACGAATATTCGGGGCGTTTAACGACCATTCCGTTTACCGGAAAAACGAAGGCAAAGCTCGTATTAACGATATTCGGTTTCGAACAGTAGGTAACGCGCTAATACGGCCTACAAATTACGAAGTTTTTCCACGATAACGAACCTATTTTAATAACGTACACGGGATATATTTTTTACCAAAAACATTGCAAAAAATTTGGGATTAAAATAGAAACGCCTCCTTTTAATATATATAAACCGAACGGCCAAATAAAACGTTCGGGATAGGAGGTAATTGTACGCGCGCTCAAAATGCGCTTGGCAGCTAATTTACCTACCTCCATTTGGCCAAAAATAATTATAACCGCAGGTTATTTCATTAATATAAATCCATTAATAAACCGGAAAAGTTTTAGCCCAAACGAAATCCTATTAATATGGTTTAAGGGGTTTTTTAAATAATATATATTTGCATTATTTATTGCATTAAATAAAAACCTGCGCCCAAATTGGTTTAATACGTACGTATACGGGTGTAAAACCTATATATTAAACCCGGTAAAAACGAAATTAAAAAATAAAATAATATTTAAAACGAACCCTAAAACGCACGTGGGATATTTGGTTAAATATAAATCCTTTAAAATATACCATATTTGGGTGCCCTTTTTCGACAAAATTATTATTTCACGCAACGTCCGATTCGACGAAATACGTTTTTACCAGGAATTAAAAAAGGAAAGGATAAAAACCGGTAAATTTAATAACGAATACGAATTTTTAATAAACCGGATTTACGAACTAATATTGGAATTTTTGGGGGACGGAATAATCGAACGTTTGGGTTTATTACGGAATAAACCATTATTCGTACCTAATTTAGGCGTTCCTATTTTTAATTAAAGGTTAAATAACGTACCAATACCATAAAAACGGAGCGCGGAAATATTTACGGAGCACCGCAATATGCATTTCCGCGAACAAATCGCAGAAAACGACATTTTTAAAGGTTTGGGCGGACCGATTCCAGGTAAAACGGTTAATTAACCGGAACCGCCTGGGATATAAATGGTTAACGAACCAATAAAATATACGTTAATAATATTAATATATTTAAAAATTTTGGAAAATAATGCAATAACGCCCAAAACGGGAAAAAATTACGTGTTCGGTATACGTACACCAAACAGTAACGGATTTTTATTACGTGCGCCCACGGATTTTGTAAAGGAACCGGGTGCGCCGAAATTGGTAAAAAATACCCGAACGGTGGGATTAATCGTTATTAACAACGAATCGGCGCGGGAATACCCTACGTTTAACCGTTTTTTCGTCGGGGGTAATATACCGGAACCGTAATTTAAATTACCGAACCCGACGAATATTACCGTTATATCCGCACAACCCCCAAATATTACGCCCGCGCCGGCACTTTAAATTAACGTTTAAACGCGTACAACAAAATTTAAACGTTTTTCGAAAACGCCCCGACTTATTATAAAAGTTTTGGAAACAAATACGAGGGGATAACGCCAACGCGGTAAAGGAAATATAACCCGTGGAGGGCGCGGGGGTAATAGCAATAATACGAATTTTGCAAACGCGATTATCCCAAGGGGAAAAAACGTGGTATACGGAAATAATAATATCCATTTAAAACAAATATATACCGAAAACCGGATATTCGTTCCAGGTTTTTAATTATAATTAACGTTTTTATTAACGTTCCTATTTAATTAATAAAATACGTTGGAAAACGGTAATTATAATTACAAAATATTGCACGAAATTATCGCGGTGGTAATATAATAAAAAAAACCGGATAAAAAGGTTAAACCGCATAAAAACGATTTTATACTTGCGCCTAAAACCTGGAAAAAGCTTATAACGTACCCGGATAAAAAGCAATTTTTCAAAATAGCGAAAACGGAGTGGATAAATTTCGAAAAAAAAAAATATGGGAAATAACCCCTCGGTTAAACTGCACCACAAAACCCGTACCGCTTATATAGGTATTTACGTATAAATTCGACAAAAACGGTTATTTCGAGCGCTATAAAATACGGTTTGTGGTAAAAAATAATTAATAAACGCCCAATACGTTTAAAAACACTTACGCGGCGATATTGGCAACACGCAATTTCAGGTTAACATTAACCCTAATGGCGCATTTCGACCTCGAAACGATCCAAATCGATATAAATAACGTTTTCCTTAACGCAACGTTTAATATAAATAAACCGGTGTTTTGCACCGCACTAAAAAGGTTTAAGAAAAAAAATATTATGTTTAAATTACGAAAAACGTTTTACGGTATAAAAGAATTACCCAAACTTTGGTACGAAAAACTCTTAAAAATATTACAAAATTTGGGATTTAAATTAATTGGTAATAAATTATATATATGCGTATTTACACAAAACAGGGTTATCGTAATTTTTTTCGTAAACGATATAATCGTATTATATACCGAAAAACACGCCAAAAACGGTAAAGCGGTTATCGACGGCCTAAAAGTTAAATACGAATTACAGGAGGGGCAATTTTCCTGGTTTTTTGGGATACGCGTATTGCGAAATAAAAAACGACGCACAGCGATTTTATTGCACAATTCGTATATCGAAAAAATCGCTATGCGTTTTAAATTTATAAAAAATTTAAAATACCCGCTAACGCTATTACCAAAAAATCCTATAACAAAATATAAAAGGACCGCAACTCCAAACGAGGTTAAAATTTACCAGGAAATGGTAGGGTTTATTTTATATACCGCAATTATATTTAAACCGGACGTTGCGCACGCAGTATTAATATTTTTTAAATTTTTTACCAATCCTAATCCTTTTTATAAACGTTTAACCAAAAAAATATTACTTTATTTATATAATACGAAATTTTTAAGAATTAAATACGGAGCGAACGACCAAAATTAGCATTTTATATTCGCAAATAACGCATTTTTCGGCGACGATTTAAATACGAGGAGGTTTTTAAAAGGATACGTGATAATATTATTCGGAGGAGCTATTAACTGGAGGGCGGTAAAACAAACCACGGTAACGACGTTTATAATAAAGGCAAAATTATACGCATTATCGAAAGCGGCCAAAAAAATTATAATTTTAAAACGGATTTTTAAAAAAATATAGCTAAATTTAGGCCAACCCTGGAATTTATATTGCGATAATAAATAAACGATTCGCTTAATCGTTAATAAAAATTTTCGCATTAATACCAACCTGCGCCATATAAATATATAAAATATATAATTTAAACAGGAATACGCCAAAAAAAACTTCCACGTTATTTACCTGGAAATAAAGTTTATATTTGCAAACGGATTTACCAAATCGTTATTAATCCCCAAATTCGAGCATTTTAGGGTATTTTTAAACTTTTATAACGTTTAGCAAAATTTAAAAGGGAGTTCGGAAATACGGTAAAAAGTATAATATTAAATAACGCGTGTTAAACTTATTAAAAAAAAAAAAACAACGATAAAAGGTAACGAATATATAAAACAACGAATATTTAGGGCCGAAACCTACCCATAAAAAAACCTAATAGCCGGCGCCAACGCCGCCAAAAAATAATATAAAATAAATACCCGTAATAGGTTAATTATTAAAAATCGTATTTACTACCGCCGGTACGCCATTTATAATAATTAACCCCGATCCCACCTAAATACCACGAAATAACGCCTCCTTTACGCTTTACGGCGTAAAAAAAACACCAAAAACCTTTTTTACGGGTTTTAACGCAGGAATATTTTTCGTTTAAAAAACTACCAATTCCTTCGTTTGGGATTCGGTCCAATCCCGGAAATGGTACGTAATTACGTTCCGAAGGAATTGGATTTTTTTAACGGGGGTACGCGGCGATATAAAAAACGTTTGGCCCAAATTACGCGCGGCGCGTTTAAAAAATCCCCCAATTGGGAAAAAAAAGCAAATATACCCATTTCGGTAGTTCCAATAACGCGGTAAACGCGTTCCCCGAATACGGGAACGCACGCCGGGCTAATTAACGTATAAACCGGTCGTAATTCCGGATAAATACGTTTTCGCACACCCGAAATATGGTACCGGGCGATTTATAAAATCGTTTAGGCGTATACGGCGGGGGCGAAAACGACGCGATTATATTACGCACGTTAATTTACGCTATTTATAAGTAAACGCTTTAAAATAGGGGAAATATTTACGGAGCGGACGGGGCGGTTATCGTTATTTTTTTTATCCTTTTTCTCCTTTTCGGTTTTTTTTTTCCTCTTTTTTTTTATATTTTTCGGTTTTTGTATATATAGTTAATATTACCCCACGTTTTTAAATACGGTTTAGGAATAATTTACGGGGTTTTTAACGCCGCGCGCACCTTTAATACGCCCGGAAACGGTTTTAAAAACGGCGGTTTAAGTAAGCGCGGGGACGGGTTCGGTAGCGGTAAAAGCAGCGGCGGGGGCGGGCGCAGGGTCGGTAGGACCCCCAACCATTGGTATTTCGGTAATAATTTCCTCGGTTTGCGTTTCGGAAATTACCGTTTCGGCGGGGATAGCGGCGGGGGCCGTATCGGTAACCGTAAAAACAAAAGCGGTGCCGGTAGCGACGGTAAAAAAGGTTTATATTTTACCGTTAATTTAATATTAAAAAACCGGTTGCAATATAAATTATACCCGTTGGTTTTCAATTTCCCGTTGGGAAAGTTAAAAAGCGCGTTGCAATTACAACGTTTCGGCGGTATTAATTCGTTTATATATATATAAGGAGCGCGTTAATTAGGTCGCACGTTCGGAAATTCGTTAAAGCGTAAATAAGGATTTACAATTATACGCGTTTTTCGGCGCGATTAAATCGATTCCTATTAATAGGAGTAAAAAAAAATACTATATTATACCCGTTAACCAGCGTTTAACCGGTATTTAGCGCACAACGCGGTTTACGCGCAATTTAACCCGTTAAAATAGACGAAAAGGGATTTATTTTTGTTATTATTATTATTGCTGCTGGTATTAGTATAAACGTTAGCGGGCGCGCAAATCGTTAAACGCAAATTATAAGGCGCAAACGATTATTTACGAATTGGGTATTTAAATATAAAATAAAATTTAAAATTAAAATTCGGATTTAAAAAAGCGAACGAAATATATATTCGCCGTACGTTTACCAATTTTATTATAAATTATTGTCGCTATTAATACAATAAAAAGTATAATATTACGGATTCGTCGCTATTAAAAAGGGTTTACCGCCTGCGTTAAATACAATAAGAAACGCTAAAGGTTGGTAAAACCCGTTTGCGGCGCGCGTTGCACCGCTACCGTTTATCAGCATTATAAATTTCCTTTATTTACGTAAAAAAATATATATAAATATTGGCCGTGAAGGCTGTATATAGTTATGTAGATAGTTGATTTTGTTTATTTACGCAGAGTTAATTGGGGGGTGTGTTGCAGTAGATAGATTTTGGCATTACATGACCAGATGAGCTTAGTCAGCGCTGTGCATACCATAAAAGCGCTGCCACGCTCGTTAGCCTAGATAGCGCACCCTACCTGAATACATGGCTCTCCTACCACTCATGCAGGCTGCACGTGTACGTTCGTGTGCGTCAACAGGCCCGTGCGCCAGAGCCCATCGTGGGGCAATTGCGGAAGTTCCATGGTTGGGTGGCCGTAGGCGATTCCACAGCTGGAAATTCAGACAACACGACCATCAGCTACGACAACGACAACGACGACGAACCATCCGAATAACCGAACCACGGAATCCCACGAACAGCTACTAAACACAGGGATCACACCTCCGGCTCCAGCAGCTGCGATATCGAGACTGGCTATTGCTTGGTGTACCACCATTGACGGTCGCATCAATTGCTCTCTGAGCGCTAGTAACGAGGGTGCATGTGACCAGACAGGCACTATACCCTTGGCTATCTATCTAGCCTTCGGAGCTCTCCCTGCCTCTGGTTGGATAAGCCTAGCTCGGTCCAGTGGCACATCACGTCCTCGCCAGTACCTGCGCATCAACTCCTCGCAGCTCGTCACGTATACTCGGCGGAGAGGGGCTGGCTCACCCGTCGTTGCAACACTGCGATTACCCAACGGGATCGGCCCACCTGCGCGTCCTGATTTCGCCCACCCACCCGAGCCATCCTTTCTGCGCTTGAAAGCTTCGCTTCGACCCCAGCTGGCCGTCGCCTATTTCCCTGTGCAGCACACCTAGGCTGCATACGGCTCACCACCGTCACATCTACCTACTTGTATCTCCTCCGCCGCTGGCGGAGACATCCACGCGACCATGTCGGCCCCTCAGGGAGGTGACTCTAAGCTGTTTGCTCGAGTAAGCATATATCCAACCTGACTACATAGTCCCTGCTCTTGTCCGCTGCATATGTCCGCCATCCAGTTCTGTGTTTCCATAGCTTCACCTGCCAAGCTGTCGTCAAAAAGGGTCGAGTTTGCGTCCAATCCTGAGCCCTCGATCACCCGACGCAAGCCTTGCTGTCGACAATTCCCCTGGATTGCCTGAGATATTACACCACAAGCACCCACTCCCGTAAACCACCACATACCACAATCGATGTCGATCATGTTTATGGCATACCTGCCGCCGCCGACCATACGCTCACAACTGGGACTACAGGGCAAAGTTGCGGAGCTCCGTCTCGAGCTGAACAGTGGTGGCAAGAAAGACAAGAACTTTACGGCCAAGAAGATTGCGCTGAAGAAGATCGTGGCCAACATGACCATGAGCAATAATGACATGGTCGCCCTGTTTCCAGATGTGATAGGCTGCATGCATATAGAGAGTCTGGAGATCAAGAAGATGTAAGGAAAAGAACAGACATACATACCGAGGATGGTAATTCTGGCACAAAGTGGTGCATGAATGGCCGGTACTGCAAACCGTAAAAGTCAGTGTTGGTTGCTGATGAGTTTGCTGCTCTGTCGACAGGTGTTTCCTCTTCCTCGTCAACTACGCCAGGATGCGGCCGGAGATTGCGATAAAGGCCATTCCCGTCTTGGAATATGTAAATTCTTCCTGCTTGCATGCGCAGCAGACTTCCTGGAAAAATACTGACAAGAAACACCACTTCAGGATATGCGAGACTCAAACCCTTTGGTCAGGGCTCTAGCGTTACGGACCATGTCTTATATCCATGTGCGGGAATTCGTCGAGGCGACGGTACCGATCGTCAAGCAAATGTTGAAGGATTCAGATCCATACGTCAGGAAGACGGCAGCATTCTGTGTTGCAAAGCTTTACGACCACGACAAGCAGATGGTGGAGCAGTCAGACCTCATTGACCGGCTCAACGGTTTACTGCGTGACGACAACCCGACCGTCGTGGCAAGTGCTCTTGCGTCGCTTATGGATATTTGGGAGCGAAGTGACGCCATCAAGCTTACGATAGACTATGGCAACGCTTCAAAGATGGTTGCTATTTTGCCGGACTGCTCAGAGTATGTTCATTCACCTTGGCGCGCAAACACCACTCATGCATCGTAATTAGGCGATACTAACATCGTTGCAGATGGGGCCAAACATACATCTTAGAAGCATTGATGTCTTACCTGCCCGAGGACTCAGGGGAGGCTCTGCTGCTAGCCGAGAGAATAGCCCCTCGGCTCTCCCATTCTAATTCAGCCGTTGTGCTCACGTGCATCAGGGTCATACTCTATCTCATGAACTACATCTCAGACCAAAAACAGATATCCGCTCTTTGCAGAAAACTGTCGCCGCCACTGGTCACATTGCTCGCCAAGGGCCCCGAGGTACAGTATCTAGCTCTGAGAAACGCTCTGCTCATCCTGCAGCGGCGTCCCGAGGTTTTGCGCAACGACATCAGGGTCTTCTTTTGCAAGTACAACGATCCAATTTACGTCAAGGTCACTAAGCTGGAGCTCATTTTCATGCTAGCCAATGAGAGGAACATTGACGAGGTTCTCACAGAGCTGCGGGAGTACGCAACCGAGATTGATGTCCACTTTGTGCGGAAGGCAGTACGCGCAATTGGCAAGTTAGCCATCAAGATTGAGCCAGCTGCACCGCGTTGTATCGATCTGCTGTTGGAGCTCGTTGCAACAAAAGTAACTTACATTGTACAGGAGGCAACAGTGGTCATCCGGAACATCTTCCGCAAGTATCCGAACCAGTACGAGTCAATCATTGGCACTCTGTGCGAACATCTGGACTCACTGGACGAACCTGAGGCCAAGGCTGCCATGGTGTGGGTCATTGGTCAATATGCATCTCGAATCGAGAACAGTGATGCTCTGCTTGAGGATTTCCTATACTCGTTCGCAGATGAGCCCGTGGAGGTACAGCTTGCGCTGTTGACGGCAACGGTGAAGCTTTTCATTCAACGCCCCACAAAGGGACAGGAGCTGGTCCCCAAGGTTCTCAAATGGGCTACAGAGGAGACTGATAACCCGGATTTGCGCGACCGGGCATACATGTACTGGAGACTGCTGTCAACCGATATTGCTATGGCCAAGCAAATTGTCATGGGCGAGAAACCCGCCATTACGGCAGAATCAGAGCGACTCGACCCGGTCACGCTTGAAGAGATGTGTCTAAACGTTGGCACGCTAGCTACTGTCTACTTGAAGCCAGTACAGACCGTCTTCCGCTCGGCGCGCCCGAGACGCTTGCTTGACTCGCCTGCATTACAGCGGCAACTACTGCCGCCTGGGTCGGGACCGCTCGCGCCACCAGGTCCCTATGAGAACAATAAGAGCCTTAGCATGCTCGGTCAAGGAGGCAGGCCCGCTAATGTTGATCCCAGAGACGGGAGCCGGGGCAACGCTCCCGATTCTAGCGGTGGGAACCTAGCCCAGGCAGTCAGTGATGCCGACGCATACTTTGCAGGCGTTGGGGCTCAAGCGATGGCCAACATGAGAGTCGAGGAGAGGGATACATTTGGGGGGACTGGCGGCGTCGACATGGGTGGTGGAGGATATGTGGTCAACCAGTACATGCCTCAAACTGTGCTGCAACCGGGCCAAGATAATAGGAACGGGGACTTGCTGATGCTCTGAGAATAATGTGGCTCAGGGCTTGTTGATCGATTGGTTATAATTGTGTATAAACTTTTGTTTGAACTCATGCTTATGTCTCTTTGCCAACGGATAGCTTATTCCACTTTCTGCATAGCTTTTGAGTCTCAGAGATCCAGTCGAGCTAGACTGCCAGACTTGTTAAAAGATAGATATCCGAACCTCATTTTTGAGCTTTCTCTCGACACGAACTATATACTATGCACAGGTTGAGGGTAGGGGAAGACAATGATAAGGTGGGGCAGGAGCCGAGTATAACCCTAACCCGGATGGAGTACCGATAAGATAGGCACGCTGTCAGAGCTAGGCTCAGCGCTGGCACCACGGTAACAACAACCAATCCGCCCGCACTTGAAGATGCGACAGGCGACAACATTTTAATCGACCTAGCACCGAAGTCTCTTTAATAGCACACTCTTAACCATGTCGCAATTAGACAAGAACCCAAGCGGACCCCCCAGATGGGTGGCCGAGCTACAGTCACCCGTGCCGCCTAGGACAAAAAGCGGAAACATTGCTGACCCCCCGGGTTTCCCGTCACAATCGGGCGGCAACTCCAAGGTGAGCAGACCAGCAAACCTGCACCTGATCTGTCTGCCCTTGTCATCCCCTAAGACATCACTGCCCCTGCTAATCGAGAGACGGCGATTGTCTTAAACAACAACAAAAAAAATAAAAGCAGAAACGCGATGCTGCGGCCAAGGACGGCAGCAAACCCGCAACGACACAGACACCGGAGGAGATGGACACGCTCAAGGTGAAGAAGGCGTGGGAGGTGGCGCTGGCGCCGATAAAGAGTCTGCCCATGACTTTCTTCATGATGTACATGTCGGGCAACTCGCTGCAAATCTTCACCATCATGACGGTCTTTATGGCGTTCAAGAACCCCATCGTCGGCATCCTCGGCACCGCCCAGGCGTTTGAGCGCTTCGAGACCGAGACCAACCGCGCCCAGATGCTGCAGGTCAAGCTGTCGTATGTGGTGATGCAGATGGCGGCGCTGGGGCTGGCTGTGTGGAAGGTTAATGCGATGGGACTGTTGCCGTGAGTTTCTCTGTGTTCGCTGGCGGGATATCGCTTGGATATTTTGCGAAGGAATTAAGCTAACCTTGTATCTATTACAGGACGACGAGATCAGACTGGCTGGCTTGGGAGGCTCAGAGAGAGCCGCTTGAGTATTCACTACCTGCATTATGAAGTCGAGGGTGGTAATTACAGGCTACTGCGACCTTGAGTGAGCGCGGTAGCCGCGGGTCTCTAGAGACGTTTTCTAATAGACTTGATTCATCCTATTTGACGCCCGCATAACATCGTCGCTTCAAGCCCTGATCCTTGAACTTAACGTCTTTAATGGCACCTCTACAGATGGTATGGGCCTGGCTGAAAACCTGCAAAAAGCTACGTCATAGGATTTCTTTTTCAGCATCTACAAGTCGAATTCGCCTGGCTAGCAGCATCATCCTCTGCGTGTTCAAAAATCCTCCATCTTGTACACCTCATAAGCTGGCTCCTCAAACGGATGGGCTCTGTTCGGAAAGTGATTTCTTCTAGTCAGCCAAAAATTGGACGCGAGCAAAACCTTCACAGGTCGTGTTTCCCCCCCTAAACTGCAATGAGAAACCAATAGTTCACTCACTTCTTCAACTCTTCCACGGCCTTTCTTGCAACACTCTCGCCGACGCAGAGCACCTCGACCCGCGCCTCCTCGATCTGTTCCAGCTGACCCACGCTGCCAATGTTAGGGTTCGCCGTATCGCCCGGCCGGAACTGACCGGTACCCATGACGGTCCAACAGCACTCGGTGTAGTTGCCAGGACCTGGGAAGCGCCCCGCGCCCGCGGCGAAAACAGCAGTTTTGCACTGTGTCAGTGCGGCCGGTGGCGTGAAGAACACTAGCTTGTAGCGGGCTGTTGCTGCAACTGCTGCTGCCATGGCTGATTTTGTCTCGTTTTTGTTCTTTGGCTGTAAGTCGTTGGATTATGTTTTATGGTTTGGTGCGGTTGAGTCAAGTTTTTAATGTCCTCGAGGAAATATTGAAAGGTATTATACTATGTATGTTGATGAAGTCAAGTATGGTAATTGCGGGGTATGATTCTGTGCAACAACCGGTTTCTGTCTCCAATGCATTCAAGCCAAAAGTCAAGGTGAAAAAAAAAAAAAAAAAAAAAAAAAAAAGGGAAAGCAAATGCTGTTGAGTAATCGGGTATTGATTATATTTATTCAATACAGGAACAAGGTATGTGACCAAGTAAACAGGCATATGAACTTAGTTAAATCACATACTTTTCTTTTCTTTCCCTGCCTGCGTTCGACACCAGTATTAAAAGCAGAGGTTCCTCGCCGGCTGCGCCATACACATCGAGATCTGGTCAACAGGGCGACATGCTCGAGGATCCAAATATAGGCAGGCGGCCTTCCCATCCCCAATGTACTCTTGAGTTCATTCCACAATCTTCGCTGGGTCTTGTTGTGCAATATCTTTTTGCACCATTTTCTCCTTCCGCAATCGACGCTCTTCTCTCCATTGTGGCCCCCGCTGCACAAGGAGCCAAAGAATCGGCATGAGGGAGGCCGTTAGTAGCGCCCAAAACGTGTAACACCAGCCCTTGCCAATTGTTTGAATCATTTTCTGGATAAAGGACATGGAGATGGCGCCCAAAGTGTAGCGGAACAGGTTGTTGGCCGCTATAGCTGTCGCGGGGGCGTCCGTGTACAGGTCCACAATCAGCGTGTTCATCATGGAGAAGGATCCGTTGACGGTGAGGCCAATGAGGAAGGCGAAAAACAACACCAAACCAAGGGGCTGTTCTGTCTGCACGATCCAGCCGTAGCAGATCGTGGAAATGACTCCTATCCCCAGTACCGGGGTGATGAGCTGGATCCTGGCCTTTTCGATGGGGAAATTTGTGAGGTCGTCGCCGCGCTTCATGTCGATCTTCATGCCGACCTTGTGGGCGATCCGCCTGTAGTTCCAATCGAGGAGGTAACCTTGGGCGATGACCGAAAAGAAGCAGCCAAAACCATAAGGGAGATAGCAGAGACCAACCCGAAACTCGTCCAGGTGGTATATGTGGTGCAGCTGCGGCGACATGGTAGCGAGGATCAAGATGAAAATGACGTAGATGCAGGCATTGAGTAAGAGGAGAAGCCCGAGGTCCTTCTCCATGACCACGTCAAGCGTCTTGAACGGGTTTGGAAAATAGAACTTCCTCTTGGGGCTCTTTGGAGGATCCATTGGGTGTCGCCGCGCCTGAATATAGTCGATCACAGTTTTGTTCCACTCCTGGGGAGGGATGGAACCATTGCCAACCACCTTGCGGCACGTCTCGGGTACCGCTAGGATAAAGGGTACCAACCAAAGGATGGTGACTATCGCGCAGAACCAAAAGATGGAACGCCACCCAAGGTACTCGCTAAGAGCTCCCCCTATCGCAGGACCTATGGACGGTCCAACTTGAATACCAGCACCTACAAAGCCCATGTATTTGCCCCTCTCGGAGCTCACGGCCAAGTCGGCGACGACCGCGTAGCCCAGTGCCAAGCTTCCACTGCTGCCAGCACCTTGGACACATCGAAGCACCAAGAGGGCAGTGTAGTTGCTTTGCAGAGCCAGGCCGATGTTGGCGACCAAGTAGATGGTGAAGGTGATGATATAGGCTGGCCTTCTGCCAGTCATGTCGCCCAAGTCTCCGATGATGGTGGGTGAGAGCGCCTGCATGATCATGTACGCCGTGATGGTAAAGTTCATCAGCCCAATTGAAGCGCCCAGCTCGTTGGCTATAGGTGTGATGGACGGGAAGTATATATTTGCCGTCATCAAAGAGATGAAGCTGGAGATGGAGACCATGCAGATGATCCATCTTCTGTTCAACGTGCTGAAAGTGCTGTACACGGGTCCGGTCAACTCTCCGGGTAGGTCCTCAAGGTCTGTTGGCGGCCCTTCGTCTGACAGTGAAGATTGGCCCTTGATTGGCAATGACGTGCCGGAGGTGCTCCAGACGTCCGGCCCACCTAAAGGACGGGCTTGCACAGCCTGGACAGAGCCGTCGAGTGACGTATGAGGTTTAGATACGGGGGATGCTTGACCATTCTTTGCCATGGTCGGTATAAACATTGGCAAAAGTTATGTTGTACTATTGTACTATTGTAACAGAGAACCAAGGCGGTGCTACAGGAGAGCCAAATAGAGATGGAAGATAAAAGAAGAATGATAAGAGGATCCTGATCAAGACTTGGCTTTCCTTTTATTATCTTTCCCCTTTCCTTCTTGCTTTCGATGGCGGGCGTATCTCCTGTATCTAGTATGGCTCCTTTAAGTTGGGCCGCATCGGATAGAAACAAACTACCACTCCCTTTTTGGATCTTTCCTCATGCAGA